>NW_010135609.1:69993-94512 GCF_000699245.1 Pterocles gutturalis
GGGAGGTGCTCCAGCCCTCTGATCATCTTTGTGGCCCTGCTCTGGACTCTCTCCAACAAGTCCATGCCTTTCTTATGCTGGGGGCCCCAGAGCTGGACGCAGTACTCCAGGTGGGTTCTCACGAGAGCAGAGTAGAGGGGGAGAATCATATCCCTCGACCTGCTGGCCCCGCTTCTCTTGATGCAGCCCAGGATAAGGTTGGCTTCCTGGGATGCAAGAGCACACACTGCCGATTCATGTTCAGTTTTTCATCTACCAACACCCCCAAATCCTCCTCAGGGCTGCTCTCAATCCATTCTCTGCCCAGACTGTATTTGTGCTTGGGGTTGTCCTGACCCACGTGCAGGACCTTGCACTTGGTCTTGTTGAAATTCATGAGGTTCCCATGGTCCCACCTCTCAAGCCTGTAAAGGTCCCTCTGGATGGCATCCCTTCCCTCTAGCATGTCGACTTCACCACACAGCTTGGTGTCATTGGCAAACTTGCTGAGGGTGCACTCAACCCCACTGTCCATGTCTCCTAAAAGCTGTTAAACAACACTGGTCCCAATACTGGTCCCTGTGGAATGCCACTCATCACCGGTCTCCACTTGGACACTGAGGTGTTGACCGTAACTCTTTGAGTGCAGCCATCCAGGCAATTCTTTATCCACCGAGTTGTCCTTCCATCAAATCCATGTCTCTCCAATTTAGAGACAATTTCCTGCTAAGTACCAGTGCTTACCTTGCCTCAGGTGCTAAACCCTCTGACGTGTGGGTTTTGGTGAGTCGCACTCTTGGCACACTTCACAGCTATGGGACCAGCATGGCTGGGACCTTGTGCAGGTCCAAGTATAGAAGGGAATAAAAGTTCCTTTCCTGTGGAGCAAGGGGAAACTCAGCAGAGGGATTACGAGGGCGTGAGTCACCGTGTGCCTTCTGCATGACTCTGGGGACAGGGCGGCCTCTTGTTCCGGGGCTGGGGCAAAGTCACGGCTTCTCCTGTTATTACTGTTAGTCACAACCGCAGCTATACAAAGTCCAGCAGAAACCACACTTGTAAATGCTTCAACCTGAAATGTAGAACAAACACTGGGAATATAGCTGCTACTTACTTCCTCTAAATACACCCCGAGGCCAGATCTGCTTCCACTGAAGTCAAGTCCAGTTTTGCAATCAGTGTCAGGGGAAGCAAGATCCAGCCCTTTATTTGGAAAGATGTTAATAATCAAATTTCAGTTTTAATTTGTCACCAAGACAGGGGTGTGATAAGACATTTTGGTTGCTGCTATAAGTAGCTCTGAAAATTGTCAGGGGTTGTTGTAGGTGCTAAAGACTTTGTGACATCCTGACACAGTGAGGAAGGGACTCTGCAACTCTGGCATATGTCCTTGCTGCAAGGAGGTGAGGAAATCCCTCTGGTCCCTCTCTGAACACCAAGGAGGCACATAGCTGAGCCTGAGAAGCTGCAAGAGGAGTGGGTATAGAAAAACAGGAAGGCTGGAAGCTATGGATCAGCTCCATATCAGTGATCTTAACAATATTTTCAGTGACTCATCTATGGCTTTTTCCCCTCTGAGGTTTTTATGACATATTAGCTTCCTTCATTACCATATAAAGATAGGGAATTTAAGCAGAAAAGGTGGAAAAGTGATAAGTTAAGGCAATTGGATAAACATGAATGTTTTTAGCTTTAATAAACTGCTGGGTCAAATCCTCCCACACTCATGGACTTCCCCAATGTCATGGGCTTCATGGTAGTATATTTTGGATTGTGCTGGCAGACTGGATGACATTTGTGATAGATGGGCATTTCCAGAAAACTATGTATGTGTGACAGTCACACTTCAAATGCACCATGTCATCCACTGTGTGTCTGGCGTAGTTTTAATTGCTGTGGTGCCACAGGTAACGCAACACTAGAACTTTGAGCTGTTACTGGACCTCAGCTGGGGAGCTGGACCATTCTCCTGCACAGAGGAAGAAAAAAGAGGGAGAAAAGGGTGGCTGCATTTCCAGGTTTCAACTCAATAGGTGCTTGGGACAAACTCTGGGAGACATCCAGAGCTGGAAGCACAGAGTCACTCCCAAGAACAGTTCTGACACAGCCTGTATATCTTTTAACACATTGCATATATTGAAAGTGAAGACTGGTCAGCTTTGTGATTGACTCCAGACAGAGTCAACTTAAGTTTAGCCAGACTTATTAGCTCCAATTCAGCCCTGGCTTTGCCAGATACAACCTGCCATTTACACAATCTCTTAGGTATTTATGCACTCTGCTCCAAGAGGGTGTATTAGCTAATGTGCAACCCAAGGTATGTTTCCAACACTGCAACCACAAGGATAAATTTTGCTGGAACTGGGGCATACTTAGGTGTGCCACACAGAGTTCGCTGAAGCTTTGGACTCGATCCTGAGACATTGTGTTTGAGCTCACGAACACAGATGGACCCCCCCTGCACAGTGCCAGCAAAGTGTCAGGGCCTCTGTGACACAGTTAATTCACAACCTGGATAAACTGTTCGTGGATAATTGAGAATTCATTGTACGCCCATCTCACACCTCTCTTTTATGGGAGGATAAACACTTCTTAGTAAAAATACTTGTAAACGTGAATTCTACCACTACAGTCACATTTTATATACATTTCTTTGTTTTTTGTTGGTGTTTTTTTTAATTGTAACATGAATCATGCCTTTTACTGCATTCAACAGTACAAACTCCAAACACGGTAGGAGCAGAAGCATTTAACCAGAAGAGCTGAGTTTGCAGTGCAGGGCTGGTCACACCCAGGCTAGTAAGCAGAGGCATGCAAATCACAGCTTTTCCAAATCCAGTCAAGGGAAAGCAACTCCAGTTAATTGAGGGCTTAATTTTCTGCCCTCAGGCACTGTCCTACAGATCTCGCATATCATTTAGCTGTCAGATATTCCTGTTCGGACCTGGACAGTTGTATGTGACATCACATTTTGTGCTGTCCACTGAGAAACAATGCACTGTACATACAAATACAAAATTAACAGCCTCAGATGTACAGGCTATTCTCCTTTCTCCGTCAAATGGCTTTGAACTAAACTCAGTGTTGGAATTGTTCCAGTATATCAGCTCTGGAAAATGAAGCACACAAACAGTTTGAAACCTTCAGTGCTCATCCGTAGAGCTGACGGGGTGTAAGCCTGCAGCCCCTGGGTTCCTGTGGTCCAGGAGTTAGTGACCTTTACTCCTTAGCTTGCATCTACAGCAGCTGGGATTTCAAATCACTGTCTGTGCAAGTATCAAAAAGGACCACTCAACCTACTTTGCAAGTTCAGAAAAGATGAGGGGATTCAGCCCAGTATGGCCAAGTGACCAAATCTCTCACAAGACGGGGCACTAGGTCACAGTGACAGAGTCATAGCCCCTCTTGCCTTCTCTCTTGCAGCTGTGGGACTCCAGTCATTTCTATAAGGACCAGGAATTTCCGACTGTGATGATGAGGTTGCAAGGGTGACTTCTCTGATGAGCATTTTATTATATCCTTTGTAGTCAGTAACAACCTGACTGAGGATTATTTGCCCATAGCTCAAGTACACACCCCTCATGGCTGAAAAAAAAGACACTATGGATCCTGGCTAATGGGTTGAACTGGGAACAAAGCACCATTTACAGGAACATGTCATAAAAACAAAGTTAAAGGTAGAGTAAAATGTTGATAAAGTTGTGAAGACATCCATGGTTCTATCCCTTGCTATAGCTGCGAAAGGGAGCTAAAAACAGAAAGGAGGGGAGCAAGAGGTGGCCTTATGCAGTCAACAGCATTTAAGTGGTTATTCTCAGACTGCAATTTTCTGCTTCTTTTTTTTTCCTGTAAAGATTTGCACATATACCCATTGCTTGTTGTAGTGAGGACAAGGTAAGTAGAGAAGTCATAAGCCAACTTTCCTTGAGTACAAATTGTTACAAAAAGCTCAGAAACAGATCAGCAGTGGTGACAGCCGAGGGCATGCCATCACCTGTTTGCAGCAAGACGGTGGTTTTAATTCAGTTTACTCTCACCACTTCTCCCATCCCCACAGAAAAATATTAGATAAATGCCTTTGTTATTTACAGTCTGCACTGAGGGCAGTCATCAAGGTTGATTGTGGGTTTATGGTTGCCAGCGAGCCTCCCTGCTGCAGCAGGTGCCAGGCACCCTGAATTACTCCCATCACGCCCTGCTCGGTGGGGCAGTGAGTAAGCTGATGAATTCTTCTTATTAGGTCCGGAAGGCAACTGCCTCCCCCTCTCCACAAGGAGCATCCCACATATAATAAAGGTTTATAGTCAACCAGAGCAAGACTTCAAACTCATTCCTTCCAGACTCATTCATGATGAGGGTGGGGATGCTAGACTGCTCAGCAATGTTTAACTCAACAAATACTAAAATCTCCAGAGCAATGGCCCTTTATCACCCTTGCTTTCTTTAGATACAGAATCAAAAAGCTAGCAAGCATGTCCTGTCAGCTTATGATTACCAGAACTGAAACTGGATGCTAGATATTTAGTAAAACGCATGCTAGGAAATAAATGCTATATGTTTAAAAGAATTACCCTGGCCACCCAACAGACTTGGGAGACTAAGGGGCAGGTGTATCACAACAAAGCCCAAGTACTGCTCTCTGACATATAAAGAGAATTGTAGCCTAAAAGACATATGAAGTGCTTGCCAGGAATAGTATGTTGAGTTTTGGGTGTTGTACTTAAAGAAAAATGTGGAACAACTCCGGAGATTGAAGGAACAAGAACGGTCAGACATCCTGAAAACATGGATCAGCAAAGGCAAGCTGCATGAACTGAAGGGGGAAAAGAAGATCAGGGAGGAGAGGAAAAAGGGCAACAATCTTCAAATACATACATGAAAAAGAAGCTGCAAAGAGGAAGGGAATATTACATTACTTTATTATATACAAGTAATGGCCTTAAACTGTCACCAAGAAGATTCAAACCAGACATGGGGCAGGACAGTGACAATGAGAATAGACTGCTGGGAGGGTCTGTAAGGTCTCATTCATTAGAGATCTCTTATATTAGACAACATCTGTGAGCAAACGTCACAACTCTGCAGAAGAGCAGCAGTGTACCATCAGCCAGGCTTTGGGGTAACATCCTTAGTTTTCAACCAAAATAAAATAGCACACAGTAGAGCTACTTCAAGATCTTAGATGGGGGGGAAAGCACAGAGAGCAGCAAAGTAACAATTAGTAGCAGATTCTCTCAGCTGCTCCCACCTTAACAGGAAAGCAAGGCAGCCTTTAGCCAAAAAGCGTATCTGAACCATTAAGTCACAGTAAGAGCCATTATTGCCTGTTACTGGCTATAGGTAAAAAGCAGTATTTTATTTCTTCAAACCAAACAGCAGGTAAGACTATCTCATTGCATCTGAGCAAGATCAAGGAGTCTCCATTGCAGAGGACCATTTCCCATGTCTACCAAAGAGGACTTGCAACCCTTAAGGTCAGTGCAAATCAAATAGTCACACAAACCTTTGTGCTATCCTAGTTCACACAGCTGGCATCTGCAGTATGATTAATTTCTTCAAGTGTGACTTTGGAGATCGCAAGCAGCAGCAGAACAAGTTAGAGGGAAGTGAAACACCCATGATAATGTCAGAAGGTCTGTATGGAAAAGGACCGTATGAAACTGAAATCAAACTTTTCATAAACATTTTCTGAATTTCCCACTCTTGGCTACTCCCAGAAATACTAGAGAGTAAGAGGTGGCATGGTTCACCCTGGTATGTACTCTCCAGGATTTTGTAAGCTGGAAAGTCCCACTAGGCAAACAGGGATCCAAACAACTCACATTAAAGGAAATTGGAAGGGGTGATACTGTCTCCTTCTATTTATACGTTTCTACTGGAAAACTGATTCAGAGCTTCTGAAAATAAATTTTCAGGGGAATTGTTGACAACTTTGCTTTTGTAGTTTTCCCCTCAGTGTTTTTCCCTTCCTGAAATGGACCTTTCTTTTCTCCTAAAATACTTCTGCATATTGATATAAGTAAATCAGGAATCATAGAATCATAGAATGGTTTGGGCTGGAAAGGACCTTAAAGATCATCTAGTTCCAACCCCCCCTGCCATGGGCAGAGACACCTCCCACTAGCCCAGGTTGCTCAAAGCCTCATCCAGCCTGGCCTTGAACCCCTCCAGGGATGGGGCATACACAGCTTCCCTGGGCAACCTGTTCCAGTGTCTCACCACCCTCACAGTGAAAAATTCCTTCCTAATATCTAGTCTCTAAATCTGCCCTCTTTCAATTTAAATCCCTTACCCCTTGTCCTGTCACTGCACACCCTTTTAGAAAGTCCCTCCCCACCCCTCCTGTAGCCCCCTTCAGGTACTGGAAAGCTGCTATAAGTTCCCCCCAGAGCCTTCTCTTCTCCAGGCTGGACAACCCCATTTCTCATCCTGTCCTCATAGGGGAGGTGTTCCAGCCTTCTGACCATCTCCGTGGCCCTCCTCTGGACTTGCTCCAACAGCTCTACACGAATAGCATCATGGTTTGGGCCAGCACACTGCAAGGCCCCAGCATATTTTTCATCTCAATACTGATTAACGATACACATTAGGCATAACTGAAAAACACCAATTTAATTTTGCTAATAATTCTGAAGTTCTGAAATTGGGTCTTCTGGCATGAAATACAAGGAGGGCTTTGAAGATGTGCCAAAAGTCACCTACCCCTAAATGGCCAAGAGTCAAGGGAACTGGACCGGGATGTGAGGGAGACCCATATTGCAAAACCTTACTCACACTAAGTTTCTTGAGGTCTTGAACCTGTTTCTCTCAACTCCTAGGAGAGGGTCATAAGGAGGACTTGAGCTGTACTCTTGATGAAAAGGTTCTTGAAACAGACAGATGTCTGCAAAATACTTTGGGCTATCTGAATCAAGATGTTTTTGTCAGTGGGGAAGGATGTCATTAGAAAATAAACTTCGTTCCAGTGGGAATCTCTTCTCTACAAAAAGACGAGCAAACTAAATTGTCTGGAGAAGTCATGAAATGGGAAAATATCACTCAACACCTGTTGGAAAACCATCAAAACAATTCCTTTAACATAAGCTGGAACTGCATCAAGCTCTCTGGTGTGTTAATGAAGGGCCACATAGGAAGGGGTCAGGCAGGAATGAAAACTTTGCCAACAGATTTGGGGAACTTTGTACCAGGAGCAGTAGGATGTGATGTCAGATGTCTAAATGACAAACGTGCTCAATGTCACGCAGGTTGGCAAGATGAAAGGCTGTCTAAGGTAATTCCTCTTTTATATGCTTTCAATTGCTTTTAACTTTACAGCACATGTTAAAATCGCAGTTTACAACTAATGGAAAGAAAAAGCATTAATTTCTTTGGAAATTGTCAGCCATGCAAGAAGGAGAAAGCATTGCCCGCCCCACCTTGTGTTGCTTTGTACCTGGCTCTGGAAGAGCCTGGCTCATTCCAAAGGGCAGAGTCAGCGAGTGCAGCATTACCCAGCAGAGTTACCCAGGCTGAGCCTGGGAGAGCAGCACTGCCTGGCATGGACATCTACAGCAGAAATGCTGCTGCTGCTGTGTTTCTTTTTTTCTTAGGACAGCTCCAGATTTTGTTAATTTTCATTTGCAAAGCAACAGGAAAGCGTTTCTGCCAAACTAATCAGCAGCTATCACCCAATGTTGAGGGATACCTCTAGAATTCTTTTGGACTTGACACCCTCCAGACTGGTTTGTCAGATCCCATAAATTTAAAAGAAATTAAAAAAAAAAAAAGAAAGAAAATAAAATAATGTCCTGGGTTTTCTGTTTTGCTGTTCTTGTAACATATATGAAACAGATCTGACAGGAGAGTTTCCTTCAGCTCATATCTCAGCAGTAAGTAGGGGTACGAGCTTTTTTCTTTATTTTTTTCAACAACCTTTACTAAAAATAACTCCTTTAAGACTGTGGAAGGAGATTTCCAGCCGTGTAAGTTCAGATGTGCCTGCGTTCATTCAGAAGGTTGATCTGGATTTAATATGCACAGCCCTGTCAATACCGTGCTAAGCCCTCTGGCACCAGAGGGTCCAGGCAGTCTCTCTGTATTGTATCCCAACCCCAAGCATCAAGAGGGACGTAATCCATCACATCAGCTCTTGAACCAAAACTGCTGCAATTATATGCTCTCGAAATGGGCCCATTAACCTATCAAAAAGCATTTGAGAAGGGGTGTAATGTTGTCAGTTATTGTTCACGGGGGAGGAGTAAAGATAATTCTTATCTTGCAAACAGATTCATGCAAAACTAATCACAGTTTGTGTTGCTCTAATTGATTTAGCCCATTTTCTATTCTATGAAAATTCCAGGGTAGGGTGCACACACACACACACACAAAGGGTAATGCCATTTCCCAAGAGTGGATTAGAGGGAGAGCCTGTGCCTGGCCCACCACAGAAGCACAGAATGGAGTCAGCCACAAAGAGCAGAGCACATTCCCAAGGAGGACAAGAAATCACCTCCAATAACCTAGTCATCCTCTTCACAAACGGGATGACTCCCCGGCACTCAAAACAGCTCTCCATTGGGAAATAACTGCTACAACTAAGACTAGTGATTTGCTGAGCTTCACTGAAACAAAGGGCTCCAAATCAGATAAGCCTGGTTACAAAAAGTTCAGAAACTTTTCTGCACTGTTTATAAAGTGGGAAGTACACCCTGTGAGCCCCCACTTTGGTGGAGATCTGGAAGAAGAGATAACTGCAATGATGACACTCCTTATATCCCCTGAGTACTCAAGACAGGGAGCATCCATGTAACTTAAATCCCCAATGTGATGAAATAGGGAGCCTTGTGAGAAAAGCCCTCCTGAAGCAGGTACAACAGTTCTCCATGCAAATGAAGTGCCTGCAGCCCACAACGTGCAGACCTGTTGTCTGCACATTCCCAGGTAAGCCAGGACTCCCTGAAGTTTTGCCAGTGCTGGCTCTGGCACGATCAGAGAGCTGATGAGCCTGGGCTACCTATCCCCAAGAGGCACAGGAGAAGAGCTGTGCTGCACAATGCCGAGGGACCACACAATCATTTCCATGTTCCCTGCACAGCAGAGAGACCCTAGGAGAACTCTGCTCCTCGCCAATACCACCCTCAGCTGCACCCAGACCCTCATCAGCTCTGTGCCCCACAGAGAAAACCTGAGCTCTAGTGGGTCATTTCTGGACAACCTAGAGGAACATCTCGGAAATGGAGATGATACATTCAAGTCTCTCTGGCTTTCTCTCCAGGGGCACACCATACTGCACAACCTCTTCCCAAGTGACAACCCAGCCTCTGCCATGACCAGCTACCAGAAAAGAGTGCAGGACACAGCCTACACTCTCAGAAATAAGGTCCTGTCCCTTCTTGTGACTCTCCCCAACCCAAATCTCCTGGTGAATCATTTTTTTTCATTGCTGAAAATATTCATCATTGGATTAATTATTTTCTGAGAACTTGCACACTTCAGAGAGGATGCTTCTCCAAAAATAATAGGACAGATTCCTCCTCTAATATTTGCAGTCTTGCAAGCCATTTCCTCAGTTTAAACAGTGGAGCAGTAAAAATGTGTTCATCTTGTACTTTCCCCCAAGCAGCTTGTACTGACCACTGCTGGAGGCCTCCCAGGCTGCTGGAGGGCAGGTCAGAATGACCAGGGCAAGATTTCTTGCCATCCTTCTACCACTATGTTCTTCCTTGCCCATGTTGCAGCCCTGGAGGACTACATTTTACTCTTTTTATTTTTTTTAATTCTAACAAAAGAAAAAAAATATCTTCCATAAGATATTTCCATTTGCTGTTGAAAAGGGCTAGAAACACTCACATTTAGAAAACGAAAGCTGGGAATCTCTTTAAATTCATAGTTCCCTCAGATGAGTGGGGCTGGTGGCTGCAGACTGCATGGAGCCTAAAGGCCAGCTCTGTACAAAAGGGCAGAGGCAGTTCCTGTATGCGCTCCATAACAGTATGACACATCGCAGGGCTTTTGGACAAAGGGATGTATTTTTTATGCGAAATTGTTCCTTAGCTGTATATTTCTTTGTCCTCTGCCCATGGGAATAATGATATCAGGCCAAGAATGAAAGACTCCTTTAAATTTCTCCATGCAAATAGGTTTGCTGTTAGTATTTCCTCTTGACAAGAGAGGCTGACAGGTTGAGGCAATACTAAAATCTTCATGGTAATGAAATACTTGAAATCCAAACGTTTTAATATTTGAAATCCAAATGTTTTTAAACACACACAAATAGACACTGTATCAAGAGATACCCTTTCCAAAATGAGGGGTGCGGGTTGAATGTAAAATATACTTTGGTAATTCCTCCTTGTCCTATAAACTAAATTGATAAGATTTAAGCTAACATTTCATCTTGACATTACTAATACATGTGCGCGAGCATTCAGTTTACACTTTCAATATGGTCTGTCAGATTAGATCTGTATACCTGCTACTGAATAACAAGGGTACTATTGATTTTTCACTATTTTCAAGTATTTGTTTTCTTCAGTTGAGCACATTCTATTTATTTTGGCACATGTAACAGAGAAACCAAGGCAAGAGACTTAACCTCTTTTCAGAAAGATTTAAGACTTGACAGGCATCAGAGCTTCGTCAAATTGTTTGTTCCCATGGTGGTCTGTTAACAGAATATTGTCCCACTTATTATGCTATTCACTGTTCAGTCCCTTGATTTTTTATCTAAACCTGCAGTGCAGAGTACAGTGCAAAGGTGGTGTGAAGGGTGTACAGTGACAGTTTTCTTCCAGAAAGGTCTGTAAAGTGCCTGAAACATGGGTATTTTGTGACCCTACGGCTCAGTTCTGAGGGTCTGTCAGGTACCCACGAGGCATCCTCCATCCTGATTATCATCCTGCTTTATACGCATATGCACCTACAGTAAAGTGCAGAAGCAATTTACAAAATTATTTATACTCAGTAGGAGTTTATTTATGCCTCTTGCCAGTTGGATTAGAAAAAAAAAATCCCAAACCTGTCTGCTGTGTTCTGATAAAACCCCACAATTTGACAACTAAATGTTCTTCCAGCAGTGAGTACCGGCAGGCGATGTGGTTGCTTTCCAGCTGGATAGAAGCAGGCAGACTCTGGCCGTGCTGGGTTCTTTGGGACTTGCAATGCCCAGGAGCAGTGGGGACCACCCGAAGGCTAAGCCCTAACAATTTAATCGCAATATTGTCTGTGGGTACGCCTTGAGGCACTTCTGGTGACCCCATGAGTACTGTATATTGTATATTCATAATTAAGTGTAAACTGATAACACTATATATATATGTGTGTGTGTGTGTGTGTATATATATATACTTGCAAAAATCTTGAATGCGCTGCCTGTGCTCTCCCTCCCGGCGCGCAGGGGCAGTGCTGTGCTCCTATACTGGCACCTAGTGGGGACTGCACAGGAGACGAGCAAACGAAGAGGTCGGGCTGAACGGACACACACGCTCACTCCTCAAAATACCTGGGACACATGTTTTTTCCTGATTCTACAAAAGCCCTTCCAGATTAGTGCAGCTTTAGCAGCAGCGCTCGCAGCCTTCCCCCTCTGGCACGGCGGGAGCTCACACTGCGGCTCCCAACCCTCTTGCTGGAAAGCTTTGGCCACTCCATGCCACCCTCTGCTCCCTGCCCATGCACCCGTCCTCTGGGACTGCATCCTACCCCATAGGAGCTGGGATCCCTGCCTGTGATCCCCTCCTCCTGTGTTTTTCTGATGGATCTCCCCGCAGCAACCCATCCACGTTTCCTCCTCCGGGTCCCCCTGCCTTGACCCGGGCCTGACAGGTCTCTCAGGAAAGCCGGTGACCACTGGCGCTGCTTCCTGCCCTGTAGCTCATGCTCCTGCTTTGGCCTCGGAGGAAAGGGCTGCCTCTTACCCAGCGAAGGACTTCCTCCACCAATTCCCATTGCCCTCAGGAATCTCATGTCCCACAATTGTCCCGTTTTAGCTGAAACAGCAGAAGCCTCAACCTACCGCTTCTTCCAAGGTCCACACTGTGTCATTACAACATTTGAAAGGAAACACTGAAAAGATGTGACGTTCTTGCCAAAAAGCATTTATCTTCTTCTTACCATCTGTACAACAAGGACAACTCTCCCGAGGAGCCTCCAAGGTTGGTCTCAAATGCTGCAATCCAAATTAGACCTTCTGGGCAGCCCAGTGGTACCAGTATAATCTTACTGATTACAGTCAGATAAATTACTGCTCCAGTTTGTTTCTCTTGCTGTAGTCCCACAGAGCCCTGGCTCATATCACAGCTGTTAAGGTAAGTATTTTCAAGCAGTTAAAGCAGCAAGGCAGTATTTTCAAGTCCAACTGCTTCCAGCAAGGACTTGGATGATGGGTGGTTGAGGTGAATTGCCAGTCCTACAGGAGACCTGATCACCAGACAGTTGTGCTTCCCATGCATGGCATTACACGCTGCAGTTTTGCTTCTAGTTTTGACGAGGGACAACAGAAACACCTGACAGATCCCTGCAGATGTTTCTTGTCCCACCAAGGCCTCCCTAAACTTCTCTCACTCAAACTATGAGTCTAGTGAGAGGGTGCAGTCTTTCTTTTGGTTCACCTACTCATTTTCCTTTGTGGATGAAGGCTTTACTTGCATCTTGAAGGAAACCTTTTGTTGGTGACGTTGTTAAATAGCCCTCTGTACCGTAAGGCCTGTAACTGTGATTTACAACCCATTTCTAGCTGCACCATGATACTGTCCTGTTGGAGGAGCTGATGTGAACACTAAACTTATTCAAGGCTAGCAGCATTTCTGCAATTCATTCAAATTGAGGAAACACTGGAAATTTATTAGGATGTTTTTACAGTCCCAGAAATTGCTATGTGAGTCTGTCACAAACAAAAGAACAGAAATGGCTCATGATTTTATTGTGCTTTTTCAAATGCATTAGGTAATGTAGGCCTTTGCCATTTAGTTTTTAAGTCAAACTCTCTCCTGGGCTGAGATTCTGTGAGACTTCTTGATCTTGCAATTTTATCACAAGTTTCACTAATATTTGGTGCTTTTCTTAAAGCTCCAGCTCTTGGAGTCACTTGATTTGTCTACCTGAGAACCTTACCTTTATGAAGAAAACAAAAAATAACTCTGTCATTTGTGACTGTGAAGAGCAGCCACAAAACATTGACTACAAAGCTGCTCACATGCCAGACAGCAAAGAAAAGCTAGATCTTGTGTTTAAGCTTCAGGATGTTTTTACAGCACTGATTTTGGCTTATGATTTCTGAATCTCTGAGTGCTGTTGGGGATGGTTATCTGGAAGAAAGGGGAGGGGGACAAGAAACCATTTACAGCTCTTTGTCTCTTTATTTGTTATACCCTCAAGCCAGCTTAGGACACCATCTCAAATCAGGCAGTGATCAGCGAGTTTTACCAAACTTTTTCCCTTCGGACTCACTGCCTGCTGGCCTACAGAGACAGGTGTCAGCAGAGCCAGTTACTCTGTCCTCATTGCAATGTACTGTCAGAGCAGCCACCACCACGCGAGAAGTCTTGGGATCAAGGTAAACATTTTTTCGTTCTTTGGAAGAGCCTGAATGATTTATGCCGATGGCTGCACTCAAGCCACAGAGAGTACTGTGGCCCCAGGGTAGTACCTGGGCTTTTGCCCTTATCTCTGTTTCTGCCCCGACAGCGCTGTGCTGGGTGTCCATCACACCAGCATCAAAGACCCTCTGGCTCAGGACACCCAGGGACAGATGTAGGGAGCTGTGAGTGGTGGCCATGCTGCAGGAGAAAAGACACAGCGGGCGACTCATGCTTTGCCCTTGCTGAAGCCCTAAGTCTACTCCACCAGATGTCCCAAGGAGAAGGATGTCCTTGTAGTTAGCCTGCAAAGGAGGAGGGGATCCCATCACCAACTTTCCCTTCCCCACTCTCACCAGGAGCTCGTCCACACCAGGATATTCCTGCCGAGGCTACCCACTGGGTCGGCAGGCTGTGCTTCCCTGCATGTGCGTGGTGACTGCATGAATTTGCTCTCCTGTACAGTGGGGTTAATTTAAGCACTGCAGGCAGCTACAGAGGAGAACACGAGGCAGCCTTAGCAGCCGCAGCAGGGAATTACATCATTTACAACACAGAGTCAACCAAGTGCTCAGGAGAAAGGTGCAACCCACATGTCGTTTCTGGGAAGAGCATCCTTTCTGGTGACTGGTCTCTTTCCACAGTACTCATAGCAGCGCTACCAGTACCAGTAGTGCTTTTGTTACAGCAAAAAATTATTCTAGAGCAGTGCATAGTAGGACACAGCCTTGGCTCAAAGCACTTGCTGTAATTTAATGCAAGAAGTAGCAAATTGGTGTCACAAGCAAAGGGAGGGAGCAGCAGAGATAACAGGATCACACTTTGGCTAGCTATGTCTTGAGTTTCATGGCTGTGAATCCTTCAGGCTGCGATTTTCAAATGTAAGTTGGACTTACAAAAAGATGGACTAAAAAGAAAATATATTATCCTGTTTTTCCCTTCACATTTGTACAATATCCATAACCTTCTGAACCCTTTGCTCACATCCATGATTGCTTACTCCAACAGGGAGTCATGTTATGTCCTGCAAAACGAAGGCTGCTTGTTTTTAAGACGTGTGGTTTCATTACAAAATAGCACAAAATCTTCTTAGTTGCTGATAGAGAGAGGCCACAGTCAAACAAAAAGAAAGACTGATGGATTGGAGCTCAAAGAAAAAGATGGCCTTTAGGGATACCAAACATAATTGTTCACACAGTGTTCAGTTATGAAGACTTTATTATGCACCAATTTAAGTTTATACATACCAAATGTTCTTGAGTCAGCAACATAAGCAGGACTGCCTTGTTCCAGTAGATTTTTTCCACCCCTAGCATGGATTTTTTTAAATAAAAAATCATCCATAACCATGACAGGGTTCCCTCAGTGGACAGCCATCCCAGCACACCATGAAGTTGTCTCTCCCAAGAAGCATTTCCACAGGCTTGAGGGAAATCATAACCTACTTAGGAGGAATGGGATTCACAAAGTTCTCCCGGCCAGCTGCATCACTGCTTACGGGCAGGTCTTGGAGGACAGCTAACAATGCAAGAGCCCTGCAAAGAAGGTCAGCAGCAGAGCACCTTGCCCAGTTGTGAACAGATGCGGGAGAGAGAGAGAGGAGGAATCAGAATATAAAGGGGAAGAGCAGGGAAATTAAAATGCCTCATGCTTTGGGAATGCACCCTGTGTACATATATTGCTTACAATATAACAATACTTGTGTCCAAAACTTACAGGGGCAATCACTGAATAAGTTGAAGGAAATTTCAAAAAAAAGGACCAACCTGCAGCCCTGAAGAGCCTTTGCTGGAAGGCTGTACCAGTTAAGGGTGGTTAACGTCTCTCACCAATACTGCTATGCTGCATTAGCGATCACACCCCACCACCAGCATTGGCACACAACAAAGGTCAGCCAAGGGCTTAACAAGGGGGTACAACACAAGAACTGATCTAGCCTGGGGAGCCACAACTTTTAAGACTGACCAGTCTGCCTCTCTGACTAAGTAGAGAGAGTTCAGTTATACATATATTTGTATGTACGTGTGTGTATATATATGTATGTATGTACACATATATATGTATAAATAGTCCAGAATTGTTTTATGGCTGGAAAGAGGATATTGTGCTCACACCAACAAGCACTCAGTCAAGAGGAGTCTGGAAGAGAAAAGTCTCAAAAGAAGAGAGGAGCTGTGCCTCTGTACACACTAAAATTACAGTGGAAATGGGCAACCCAACTCACATGCAAGAGCCTTTTTAGGTGAAGAATTATGCTTGTGGCAGTCCCTTCCTCCAGCTGCCTCCACGCTTTGCCCCTCATGGCTCCCCACTGTTCCCTTTGGGTAAGTGTCAGTGCCCACCTCTCTCCACAGCGGATCCCTCCTCTCTCACAAGCAGCATAGCTCACTAATAAGATAATCAAACCAAATGGCTTGTATTAGGAGGCAGCTTAGTCATCTGTTTTTGAAGAAAGCCGCTGAGTTAGGCACATAACGAGCATCCAAACAAGCAGCCTACTTTTCAAGAACTACTAAGCACCATGTATATGTCCTGTATATATCCAGTATATACATATATATTTGCATACACCCCACATATATCCTGTTTAATTTCAGGGGAGCTTTAGGTTGCTCCTCACTTTTGTAAATCAGGTCCTTGGGTACCTAAGAATATACTTGGGAAAGTAACTTCAGGCTTTTTTGTGTGTGTTTGTTTTAATCTTGGCCATAAATTCTACCACTTATGAGTCAAAACCCCATCTGCTCTAAATTTGCACTTGATTTCATGCACAAATAGGGTTCACACATGTAAGTCCTGTCATTTGTGTGCTCCCAGAGGCAGTGCATAAATTACCTGTGTGCAAAACAAGAGGTCGGTCAGCTTTACCTTGTGTGCTGCCGAGTGAGTGCACATCAAAGGGCATATTGTGTTCCTGGAATGAGAATGAGGAGTCCTGGCATGGGTGACCCCCTCCACGCAGAAATGCTACTTTTCTTGGGCACAAAAAAAAACGCTAGCAACTTAAAAAAAGAAAAAAAACCTGCCAAAATTAATCAGCCAGTAGAAGATTCAGAAGGAGTCAGGGTTTGTGTTAGTACTAACACCTAACACAACAGATTTCTGTTTGAAACCTGGTTTTGATCTTAGAACAGGCAGTGGTAGGTCTTCATTAGAAATTACGCCCACTTTATAACACGGCTGTGAGAAGCGATATTAAATATGACATTAAAATACTTCTATATGATCATACAAATGGAGGTAAGACACATTCAAAACCAGTTAGATGGAGCCTATCGAACTGTGTAGAAATCACAGGGTTAACTCAGATCAGCCAACATCAGTGATCCTGCAAAAATGCTAACTGCAAAAGTGTGTTCAGCAGCATGGGGTTTCACACGACTCCTTCAGTCCCTCTTCTAGGCGAATTTTCAGTGAAAGACAAGTGCTTCGAAAATGTGGGCATCTCACTTTGACTGCTTTATACTCCAGTCGTAATTTGTACAAAAAGCAGGATCTTAGTGAGAAGCAAGGGAGGAAAGACACTGACTCTTGAGTGGATCTTTCCCAGATAAATAAATTAAAAACACAGTAACACACAATGACTACCACAGCTTGTAAATTAAGGGATTAACTGGTGCATAGTGAGGCACTGATGTATAGCCTTGAGGAGGAACAACTTCATCTAACTACAAACAATTCATTTGAAAAAAAATACTTTGAAGAAAAAAATTGTCTCCAGACCAGCCTGTGAATAAAGCATACCAAATGGCAACCCTGATACTCCATTAGCAGCACAAAATTGGAACTGTCCCCTAAGTCTAGCATACAAATTAACTGCTTTTTCTTAAAAATAGAGCTGCTTTGACATCTCAAGTTAACCAATCTAGTGCTGCTTGGACAAGTGTGGCTGGGGATGGCACCCTACTCAGCACCAAAATATACAGTGTCCTGCACAGGTATCTGAAATTGCTGCAAGGTCAGCGCCTGCCCTGAGCTCTGTGGAGCAGGCAGAGGGCATCATCCTGGCCATCAGCTGGCATCTACCTGGGGTATATCTCCAAAATGAGACATCTCAGCTTTTCCAGAGCCACCTGATTGTCTCTGAGTGGCGATACCCTTCGAGATGCACATGTGCCCAGAGGTCCTGTCATCTGGTCACTTGGGCCATGGGAAGAGGAAAAAAAATTGTGTCTTAATTTTGTCTGTCTTTCTGTTCCTGAGGCCAAAGCCAAAGCCATCACCATTAAGTCAGCCTAGCAGGAGCCCTCTGGTGACCCCACAGAAATGTGAGTCCTGGCTTCAGCAAGCAACGGCTCACACTTAGAAAGTGTACAGACAGCAGAGCTCCATGAGAATAAGGGGGAAAAAATGAATCCAACATCTCTTCCTCCAAACTGGCCACAGCAATTTGGGTTAAAGCAACAGTGGGATTCACAGACTGGACACAGGAGGCCAGGCACAGCTCTGAAGGCCCCCAAGAAGACCTCAGTTTCTGGATGTCTTTTCTGGAAATAATTTTTTACCTCCCTATTCAGATATGTTTCTTTCTTCCAAAATGCTGGGATTTTATGTTATTTTTCTTTTTTTCTCCTTTTTCACCAGGATAGCAAGCAGTCCCATTTGTAGTTTCCTGTTACATTTTATATTTGCTACTTCTAAAAGACAAAGCAAAACTGTACTTAAGTTTTACTCCAGATCTGGACAAAGTTTCAACTGCTTTCAAAAAGCAGGCTTTGGTCTAAACTTACTTCACTTTAAGAAACAGACTGGTGATTATTTAACATTAAGTCTCTTGTTTCCTTTTGGGTGGGCAAGATTTTGTGAGAGCTGCTTTAACATCCAAATGGGTACAAGCGTGAGAGCCCACCGTGACAGATTTTACAGCAGCAGGCTCTAAGAGTGTGTGTGTCCAGGCAGGTTTGTTAGATGGCCATGTACACACATGTACATACAAGTCCAGGATGCAGCTAGGTAGTAAAGCCACAACCTAAATCTCAGTCTCACACTCAGAAATAAAAAGCAGAGTATAATAGACAGAACTTGGCCAGACGCCTTCTGGAGTTCAATTAAGAAAGACCTTTGACAGAGAATGCTTCAGCAAAGACATGCCTTAGGACTTTTTTTTTCTACTTCTTCAGTGGAAGTACCAATAGCAAATCATTTTTTAATTACTTCCTTGACTTTAGAATACACTGTTAACTTACACTGTGCTGGGAGCTCCATGTACAAAACTGATTGACTCCTCAATCATTAAGAAAACATGCAGCACCAGCATTAGCTTGTAACTTTTCAAATCTTGGCAGAGCTTGCATTCAACTTCTCAGCTTCCACTCAACTTTCTTGTCTTGTTTTCAAGTTTGTTTCTTTTGAGCACAACTAAAGGAATCTGCTCTCCCTCCCTCCTCCCCTCCTCAAAACCAGACTTTTGCATCAATCAGTCTCACTGGCACTTTCACCACTAGGTTCCATACATTTCTGTGCTGTGACTGCAGACAAGTTCTTTAAAACAAAAACTTTTAAAAAATCTAAGTTTAACAGCATCCGAAGGTTAAATACTGTGCAAACCAAGAGAAGAGAAGACAGCAACAGGAGAGCACTCAATCACTGTATAGCTTCTCATCCCACTGAAAGCATTCTTTGAGAGTGTGCCTAGGTGTTGTCTAGCTTACATGATACAGTGCAGTGCCCATCAGCACTTCTGCTTGGAAGCTCACTTCTTAGAAATCACCAGCAGGCTCATTACTCATAAATCAGAAGAAGGCTTTCAACCAGGCCTGGGAATCTGGAGACGCTGCATGAAGAGGGAGTTCTGTCTGCTCTGTGGGTTTCAGACCAAAGGAGGGGTTGGCTTGGCTTCCTATCCTTGTGCATTCAATCAAGTGAATTGCACAACCATGCTGCTTTGCTCTATTTAATGTAACATTTCCTGAATTGTCATTTGTGAGTAGTACAAGCTACAGTCATTGAGGGAGTTGGGGGAGGCCACAACTTAATAATGTAAAACAAGCTATCCAAGGGGGAAGGGAACACAGAAAAGTGTTCCTTCCATTGGATCAATAAAAAAATGCCAATGTATTCAAAACGTACTTTTTGTCTCTACACCAGGTGTGAGGTTGCTTCCTGCATACAGTTGCATCCTCACTGATTTTAGGATCTATTCCATGTAAAATATGTTCTTGGTGGAGACTGATTTTGCAAATCTTTACCTTAGAATTTGCAGCTAGGTGTTATTCTTTAATAATATTTAAATAAGACTCACCCAAACTGAAGCACACCCAAGATAAGAAAACTTGGAGAGATAATTCTTATCCTCAGAGACTCTGGAGGTGCCTCATCCTGTCTCCTTTGGCAGGACACATACTGAACAAAAGAGATTGCTTGGGGTTCGTCTTTTGATACGATTTCCAAATTAGGAATTTCTGCAGAATTAGAAGTAGTAATTAGTAATAATTAGTAAATTAGTAAATTAGTAAATTAGTAAACTAGTAATTAGTAAATACCCTCACAGGATCAGGACTTTAGACTCTAAAGCTCTCTTTCCAAAGAGAAAGGTCAAGGCAAATGTATATTGATCCATTTTGGAAATGTATGTGTAGGGATAAAAAATATGGTCTTGAAGTCAATCAGTCCTCAAGTCAATTTAATGTGTGGCCTCTGTATTTCAGCCATCCAAGAGAGTGCAAAAACCACCTGAGACCAGTGAGAGTTTTCCACTAACATCAGTGCACATTAGAGCAAGGCATTCACCTAAGGACCCGAAGGAAAGAAGATTTCTTGCCCTTTCCTCATCTGCTGAGGAAGACAGGGTCAATTTTAGTGCTAGTTTAAACAGAGATGTATGTAGTTGAGGAGCATCAGTAATTTAAAACATCATATAACTGACTCCCACCTGGGAGGATTATTATATGAAATGCACTGGTGATGTCTCCAACCTCTCTTACTATGGAAATGCTGAATAAGCAAAAAGTAGTAAGTTGGGTAATAGCATATTCCAGAGGAAAAAAAAAAATGCACTATTATTCATTCACATCCATTAACTGTGTTAAGAAAGGAGAAGGTGATTCATTGCAACTCTTCTCTACTTCAGTACAAAGCAGATGGTTTTTAATCATCAGGGATGGTTGTGTCATTGAAATAGAGACTGCTAGCTGGATTACCATAAAAACCTGCCAATTAATTAACTGAGCTCCATATAGCCAAAAATAATACTGCTTAAAAGCATCTTGTCCTATCTCTGTTGAGAGTGGACATCTGTCTGCTTTGGTACTACGAAGAACTAGGACCTCGAAGGACAAAGAATGTAATATGTTGACCAATATCTGTGTATTTTGGGAGTTTCACTGGCTGTTCTTTACATTCTTCACAAGTTGAGTTTCTCTGCCTTTCAGTCTCTACTTCTATAAGACCCTCACCCAGATTTGGATTCAGTAAGCTGCATTGTTAGGGCCACCTCCAGCTACAGTTACTGTCAGCAAAGAGCAGCTGAGGCAAACCCACTTCTACTTAAGAATAGCATAAAAAACACTATAGCAAAATAATGGAAATTGCTACTAGTCAGTCAAAATGGAAAATAAGCAGGTTTCACAATACTTTTCTGGGTGTTCAATACATCTCCCAGGGATCCAAAATCCTCTCCTATCAACACAGTTTTTCATGTTATATCTAACACAGAAAGAAGAGCTACCTGCTGGCCAGCACAGCTCTTTCTAATTATCACCCAGACATATAGTTGTTCGGTATTTAGTGTGAATGTGCATCTTCTTTCCGCTGTTTTCCATCACCATGGCATTACCAGCATAGCTTACAAAACCTGCAAGCACGAGACAACCTGTATATTGTACACACGACTGATAACACAAAGCAGTATTCTCAGAGGATGACTGAGAGAAGCTGTGTATTTGACTTCTCAACAGCTGCATCTCTAGAGTCGTTTTAAGTCTATGTGACCAATAATCTACTATGTTTTAAAGACTCCTACTGTTCTGCTAGGAAAACAGCTGCATTAGTAATTGTTTTTATGCAAAATCTACAGAATTGGGACTCCAACTTCCTTCATATTTATGCATTTAAAACTAAGCGCTTTGACTCTGTATTAGTTTCCGAGAATAATGACATTAGAGGCAAAAGTCAAACATTATTTTAGTTAGTATTTCTAGAAGTCTAAAAAGCGGAAAGATCTGTTTTCTGTCTTGGATACCTTCTCTGTGTCTCAATTTCCCTTGGTAGGTCTTTATTTACTATCTGATGTGACTTCTTTGCTACTGAAATTTCCTCTGAATCCACACCTGGTGGAGAATAAACATCACTCCCTACAGCAAATTTCATTCGTGTGTACAAGAGATATTCAAACATTTTTTGCCTCTGTTACTGTTGCTGAGAGTTCTCAGAGACATTACCTGGATCAAAAAGACGTCTGCACTGGATTTTTTTATTTTTAGTGGCAAAAGCTTAAAACAATTTGGACACCAGATGAAGGGAATCATTGCTGTCCAGATTCACTGGTTTGTCTGAACAAGAACTGTCTTCAACATGTTAATGAAAGACAATGCCAGGGTAAGACAGAGTAAATCTTGCTTAGTTGGTGCCTTCCTGACCAGGGTATGTTTTATACGTTGCTTTCAGCTTGCTTTAAAAGTATAGTCCTGGTCAAGTCTGGGCTGGAGATTTCTTGAATCATAGGGTGTTGTTTGGAGCTAAGTGATGTTTTGCTTCAATTTCGGCCATTTGATTAATAAAGTGTATTTATGCCCCTTCCCTCTTGTTTGTTGGATGAAAGCAGACCTGTTGAACAACATGGGAAAATGGTTTCATCAGAGACTAAGTAATGCTACAGAATCTGTGAGAGAGAGAGTGGGAGAAAATGCTCTCTTCTATTTCCTGTCGAGCTCATGGTGAGACTGGAGGAGACCCAATTCCTCCAGGGAGTTTATCTAAACTGTGATACAAAAGTTACTCTGGAAAGACAGAGGCACCCTCTGATAGCACTCAGCTGCTTTATTGACTGCTGCTAGAAATTTGCTGCAGTTTGAACCCCCAGACCAAAGGGTATGAATGAAGGAATGAGTAGCTTGAATGAAGAAGCTGAGCTTTGGGTGATGCTAGAAATTGGAGAAGGATTTGGTGTGAAAGGGGCTGCAGCTGACATGAAGTGTGTCTTCTCCAAAAGGTATAACGGTTAAGCCTGCAGCACTAGAAAGCATTTTGCAGTATGGACACTGTGGAACTCCCCTCAGCCTGGGGAGAGGTTTGCAGGGATGTCCTTCACACTGGATTTCACACACATCTTGAGGAGAGGCAGAAATTCAGTTTTACCCCTAGCAGGTGCAACAGAAATGCAAAGCCACAAGGAAGCTTAGCTGTGAACTTGTGGATTGTCCTTTCACTGTAGGTGATGAGGGAGTTTTTAACTGCATCTCCAGCAGTGTGAGGACTTAAGGCTGTGCCTTTACTGGTCAGTAAAGTAGGCCCACAGATGTTGTCTGACCTGGGCTTTCAGTCAAAGTGTCTTTGCTCCTCACATTCACACCCCATTTCAGGAAAGTGTTGCCTTGTCCACACCACCTCTGAAGGGAACAGTCTCGGCCCATGTCCCTGAACGAGGCCTGCATGTTGTCTGCACAACCATCACGGCCATAACTGCACAGGGACTACGGTACCAGCTGAACACTGCAGGCGGGGATGTGCCAGTGCCACACTCCTGCCCAGACTCTGTTCCGTGTACTAACATAGATGTAACCTAACAGATGTAATACAGGATGACTGATGTACAAGGTGCATGAGGAAAGTTGCCCAAAATAAGGAGTTTAGCCTCATTTCCAAGAGAAGTTCACATGCTCTGCACATAGCCTGTGTCTCTTCCATCTTGAATCCATTGACCAGCAAGGTCAGAGATGACTAACACCTTCAGTTCCCATAAGCTTCATGGCAAGGAGAGCAAGGAGGGGCAAACTGAACAGCGAAATTAGGCTTCCCACTGAGATGAGACCATGATCTCAGCTTTGTTAGAAACCAGAGGGTCTGCCCAGCAAAAACACCTGACACTTGTCCTACTGCTTCATCTCAAACCCAGGCCTTCAACCAACCAGTGCAACCAGCCCAGGATAAAACTGAGGAGAAACTATGCTTAGTTAATCCCAGTTCTTGTGCAAATATGTATTTGTCTCTGATGTGTGCTTCTACTCAACTTTCACTTCCCAGCAAGACAACACAAAACCTCTGGTGTTGTGGGAGTGGAGGCCCCTGAGGCAGGGAGCATCTGAAGGACTGTGATATCGAAGGGCTTGAGGTGCTTGTTTGCATCTACAGGTTTCTCAATGAAGTATCAAGGCACAAAAAATGCAGTACAGCCTCACAGATGGGCAGGATAACGTTTACAGGCAGGGGATGTGGAAAAGTGTCCCAAAATGGCACAATTTCTATTGCGAAATTGACTTTTTTTCTGAAAGCAGTTTGGAGTGAAGAAACCAACCACAGGAAGGAACATATTGTAACCATTTCTTTCCTTCACACCTTAGAAGCTCATGGCTCCGCAAGAAAGGCAGCAACAAACTGGATGTTTCCTGCATTTGGTTTTAGAGGGGGTTGTACTAGCTATTGCAGCTGGTTGTTAAAGTTTATGGTAGTGATAAGTTTGCAATGTATTTGAAGTTACCATTATAAATTTTCAGGTACATACTGCAACTTCTTTTCACGGTATTTAGGGCTGTCCTCTCTTCACAATCTGAGGACCCACTCATTTTGCTCTTGGTCTTCCAAGCACTTCAGAGTTAGCTGTGAGATGGGGAAAATTCATACGTCAGGGATGCTGTAACACATAACAAACAATTACATTTTTTGGTGACGTCAATGGGAGACGGGTCCTTTCTGCATACTGAGATATGAAAGGATCAGGAGAGAAAACCTTGAAGGTCATGGTGCTGCAGTGTTATCTTTTGGGAGGATCAGTTTAGGAGGTGGGAAAGGACCAAAAGGAGAAGGATAATCATAGAATCATAGAATCATAGAA
>NW_010135610.1:0-1549 GCF_000699245.1 Pterocles gutturalis
TAGGTGAGCAGCCGAAACACTGCGGGTCACAGAAGCAATAGGCAGGAATTGAAGTCACCAAGAGCAGGCAAGGGTCAAGTTTCTTCAGCATTTCCTCTCTCAGAGAGGCGTTAAGTATGACCCAGAGATTTTAAAGAAATTGCTTGGATGGGCAAAAGAAACGGGTGTAGTAACAGGAGCCCAGGATATACATTACCCCGAAGGCTGGGAAAGGCTTGGACAGACTATGCGGGAAGAGGTCTCCTCTGGAAAAAAGGATGTGTTGCCTTTAGTGACAGGCAGGGGGGTTGGAACTCGACAATCTTTAAGGTCCTTTCCAACCCAAACCATTCTATCATTCTATGATTCTATGTCAAAAAAAAAAAAAAAAAAAAAAAACTTTTTACTCATCACCCACAGGTCCTCGGTGGGTGAACCAAGGAAAGGTTCAGCCAGAGCATGAGCTGGAAGGATCAACCCTTCAACCCCAGATCTCCCAATGGAAAATGCGGAAATCAACGCCCAGGCAACAGCTTCCTGGGAACTCAGCGCCTGCAGCTGTCCCTTGGGGAAGGCTGGAACAGCTCCAGCAGAAAGCGGAGCAGATGACGGCAGGGGTAGGAGCGGTGCCAACGCCGCAGCAGCAACCATCAGCCTGGGAACGGGAAATGTCCAAACCCTTCCTGATGGTGTCATCAGCATTGCTGGTGTCTGAAAGAGAACAGCCCAGCTGGGGCTCCAGGGCACCAAAGGAAGGAACAGCACCTTCCTCTCTGGACAAACCATAGAATGGTTTCAGCAGACCTGGCCAGCCAAAGCATTGACTATTGATGGGTGTGTGATTGGCTTTGTCAGCAATGCAACCCTGCAAAAGCAACGTCAGAGCACGCACACAGCCAGCATCTGGGAGAACACACTGAGCCCAAAGCGAAAAAGACCCCAACGACAGTGCACAAGGTCTGCACTGAGAGCCAGGGGACATGACCTGGTGGCCAAGAGCCCCCTGAGCTCCGCTGTCGGCTGCAACCCAAGAGGCGTTGAGCGGTGGGGACACATGCCATCCCAGACCTCGGCGTGAGTGGCGGCCTCCGCTGTGCCGAGGGAAGGAAGGGCAGGCCAAGCAGCCGTGCACGCGTTTCCCCAGGGCTGTGGAGACAATCCTGATCTTTGCCAGCCGGGAAGGAAGGGCAGGCCAAGCAGCTGCGCACGCGTTTTGCCAGGGCTGTGGAGACAATCCTGATCTTTGGGAAGCTGATCAGCCATTGTCGCATGGCTCTTTGTACCTGGCGTTGCTGCTGACAAAGCTTTCCCCATGCTCAATAGCTCAGGGTGCTGGCTGGAGGAACCACTGGCAGGGGCCCGTTGCCCGGATCTGCAAGAGCTCCGGATAAAAGTGTGTCATCAGGGCAGAATAAATGGTACAGCTCCATCCTACGGGTCTGCGTCTGAGTCCTGACCAGCGGCACCCGGGCTCTCGTCAGGTGGCGCGTGGTGGCACTGGTCCAGTGCCCTGGGGCTGCTGGTCACCTCCTGCCTGAACGTGCCATCACACACCGTGGGGCTGGTGGGC
>NW_010135611.1:0-2130 GCF_000699245.1 Pterocles gutturalis
AGGGTGTAGTGAGGTGGGTGCTGGACTCTGCTCTAAAGTAGCAAGTGATAGGACGAGGAAATGGCCTCAAGTTACACCAGGGAAGGTTTAGGCTGGGTATTAGGAAAAATTTCTTCACTGCAAGAGTGATGAGGCATTGGAACAGGCTGCCCAGGGCAGTGGTGGAGTCACCATCCCTGGAGGGGTTCAAGAAACGTGTAGATGTGGTGCTTTGGGACATGGGTTAGTGAGTTAGGTGGTGTTGGGTTGGACTTGATGATCCTTGAGGTCTTTTCCAACCTTAATGATTCTAATGATTCTAAAATGCAGTTCATCTTCCCTCGGCCCTCCTGCTCATCTCAGTAGTCCTGAGCAAAGTGCAGAGGGCCATGTTTTCCCTTCCTCTGCAAAGCTTTGATAGCCTTGAGGACAAAATGTATCCCTAATTCCCAAGATGATCACCCAGTTGCTAGGTGGCTTGGTAAGGTAATCCTTGTGACCTTTGCTGTTCACCTTGGTGTGGTCAGGATTTCATTCCTTTCTCTCTGCTAACGTTATTTCCTTGCATAAAGCTGCTGGAACTATTTCAGTAGCTTTTTCGATGATCCTGTTTTTTTCGCTCCCTGTAGTATTTTTTTTTCCCTTAGCTCTGATCTAAACTCTTTCTCATTTTCAGAGCTATTTCTGGTTGCTGGACTTGGAATTATTCATGAACTTGAAGCTACGTGCACAGCTTCCTTTGACTGTAACATTTCTTACGTAGATATAGCATTTTGATTACCTGATGGGTCCCATCTTTTTTTAGAGGCAGCAGTTTTTAAAATCAGAGGCTTTCCTCTAAATCTACTGAGCAAGAGCAATAGCCTGCAGAGCTCAGCAACCATGAGGCATCGTAGAACTTAACGCTTAAAAAAGAGGGTGAAAAAAAGTGAAATCAGAGCTATGAAAGCCACACAGAAATACTCTGCGTCTTTTAGCCAGCAACCCGCCATGCTTTATTCATGACTTTAACGGAGTTGTCGGTATCATTCTCCCCTCCAAGTGTTCATCTCTGAAACTGAAGCCTCTGCCATAAGGGCCTAAACAGATACTTCACCAGGGCCAAGGGTTTAAACTAGCCAACATTTGAATCAATAAAAGAATTCCCATTGTAATGACAATCAGCAAAGACCATATGTAGCTGCACTTAGGTACTCAGAGAAGAAGTATTTAGTCCTTATTTTAAATTCCTGAACATGGATACAGACTGTCTCTCTTCAGAGTCCAGTGAAGCATATTTTTTTGCTAGGCTGTTACTGATTTTTTTTAACTCATATTTATGCTCATTATAAATGTGCCAGCTGGTATAATTACTCTTTTCCTCTTGGCCAACTTCCTATCAACTTCTTGAAAGAACAGAAATAGAAATTTCTTTTTCCCAAGAGAGGCAATATAGACTTTACAAGGGAATGGTTTGAACTTTCAAGCTCTTAAATGAGGTACTTTGTTCCTTTTCTCCTGGCCATTAAAGTAATTAAAAACTTAATTTTTTGTCTTTATGATGATAGTGGCAAGATGGTACCATTGTGTTTAGAAAGTTTTATGTTTATAATGCCGTTTCCTGAATTAGATTACTTTTAATAAGAGAACATGCCTCTCCTGGGTTTCTGGCTAATCTAAAGATGTGCCTTCTAAAGTGCACATTTTTAGTAAAATGAAGTAAAAAAATTGGATATTCCTACTTATGCGAACATCAAAAGATAAAGATCAGAAATTGCTCAGTCCATCAAAAGTCCCCAAAAGTCTCTCTAAATTGAGAGACAGATGGACTACACAGTGGATAAGGATTGGCTGGGTGGTCAAACTCCAAGAGCTGTGGTCAACAGCTTGACACCCAAGCGGAGACCGGTGACAAGTGGTGTTCCGCAGGGGTCAGTACTGGGACCAGTGTTGTTTAACATCTTTTTTGGAGACATGGGCAGTGGGATGGAGTGCACCCTCAGCAAGTTTGCCAATGACACCAAGCTGTGTGGTGTTGTGGACACGCTAGAGGGAAGGGATGCCATCCAGAGGGACGTGGACAGGCTGGAGAGGTGGGCCCATGAGAACTTAATGAGGTTCAACAAGGCCAAGTGCAAGGTGTTGTACTTGGGCTGGTGCAATCCCAGGTAC
>NW_010135611.1:2180-22587 GCF_000699245.1 Pterocles gutturalis
TGAGAAGCTGAACATGAGCTGGCAGTGTGCGCTTGCAGCCCAGAAACCAACCGTGTCCTGGGCTGCATCAAGAGAAGTGTGGCCAGCAGGTCGAGGGAGGTGATTCTCCCCCTCTGCTCTGCTCTCGTGAGACCCCACCTGGAGTCCTACATCCAGCTCTGGAGTCCTCAGAACAGGAAGAACATGGACCTGTTGGAGTGGGGCCAGAGGAGGCCACAAAGATGGCCAGCGGGCTGGAGCACCTCCTGTATGAGGACAGGCTGAGAGAGTTGGGGTTGTTCAGCCTGGAGAAGAGAAGGCTCCAAGGAGACCTTATAGCAGCCTTCAAGTACCTGAAAGGGGGCTACAGGAGAGACGGGGAGGGACTCTTGATCAGGGAGTGTAGTGATGGGACAGGGAGTAACGGTTTAAAACTGAGAGAGGGCAGATTTAGATTAGATATTAGGAAGAAATGTTTTCCTGTGAGGGTGGTGAGGCAGTGTCCCAGGTTGCCCAGAGAAGCTGTGGATGCCCCATCCCTGGAGGGGTTCAAGGCCAGGCTGGATGAGGCTTTGAGCAACCTGGGCTAGTGGGAGGTGTCCCTGCCCACGGCAGGGGCTTGGAATTAGACGATACCTTCCAACCCAAACCATTCTATGGTTCTATGAAATGAGAAGCATTTAAAATATGTTTTTTCTGGGCTTTCTCAAAATAAACAGACAACCTTTAGCATTAGTGGTTTGTTTTTAAAAGGCAGAGAACTTCCCCAATTCCCAGTGAGGGGCCAGTGGAGCAAGGTGCTCTTTGGTGTGAGCAACTGTCTGCCTCTGTCAACATGGCAATTAGGAAAATGATCAGCTGGTAGCAGAGGCCTAGCAAAATCTGAGCACCAAGCCCATGGGCTTACATAGACAGGATCCTTTTACTGAATTACTTTTGTATTTTGCAGCTGAGTAGAATTTGCAGTTCAGGATGGTGTAGGAAATAAATCTAATCATGAAAATGTAATCGTTACCAGCTCCTTCAAGAAGACCCTTTTAATCGGTCGAAAGTCCTTCACTGAAACAAAATGTAGGAAAAATGTTATAAGCTATTTCTTCATCCAGTTAAATTTAGGAGTTGAATCTACATGGGCTTCTGTTGTGGTTTTTTGTGTTGAATGGGTTGAAGAGTCACCTGGAGGAAGACAGCTTCTCTGCTGTCCGTAGCTTTGGCTTTCAGAAAGAACTTGAGCTCTGATGGATGAGATTTAACTCTAGACTTGATGACTTTGAGGATGGCTCAAAGACAGTTAGGATTGCTTAACAACCCAAGTGTCTGCACCGCTACAGTCAGGACCCTGCACCATGGTGCTTACTCCTATCCACGTGTTTTGGATCTATTATTGGTGTTGCCAGTGGTTGGTGCCCGCTCCTAAGATGACAGTCACAAACACCCCTGCAGCTGGTTTGCCTGGTAGCATTCTGTTTGTTGCACATAATGTTAGAGCCTTGAATTGCAAATAGTCCTGTGGGTATGACCGGTGCTCAGCTTTCTCCTCTGAATTTTTTAGTGTTGTGAGCTTTCATCTGCTTCTTGTAGGCTCTGCAAAATACCTTTAAAGGAGGTTTAAAGAGTTCTATTTTTCTAATCCTGTGTGCTAGGGGACACAGCTAGATGTGAGCATGGAGGTCAGTTCCATCTTCTTGACAGCTTGTTTTCTGTCTCAGAAGTTCAATGAGTTGAATGTGGGTTTATCCCGCTCCCAACGTGCTTGTGCTTAGCAGCTGCTCTGCTCCAGCTCACGTGCAATAGGCTGGGGCTTTCCAAGAGCCTGGTTCTGCCGTGGTTACTTACAAAGGGCCAGGTTTGTTCAGTAGACGGGTTTTTAGTATGGCAATGTGATGACAGTATGAGGAGGGTGCCTTGGAGACAATGCCCTAGATGGGAAATTCTGCTTGCAGATGCTGTTTACAGCAGAACAGGAGGTTTTTGTGACAGTTCTTCACAGGATGAAACATGGATCCCCCTCGCTGGGTGCCTGGCCAGCTCTGGTAATGGGGATCCATCCTCTCCTGCTTTCTGGAGGGAGGATCTAGGAGACAGTGCCTCTCTTCTCCCCCCTTCATGCTGTAGATAGAAGATCCCCTACAGTACCAGAAGGGACAGGGACAGTAAGAGGCAGTATCTTCACTCCCCTTTATTCTCCTTTGTGCATAGCTGGACAGGATCAGGCTCTACACAAATCACAGCTGTGACCAGCCGTTTCTTTCAATCTATGAGTGAAGCAGCCTTATTTAATCCAGGGTCTTTGTGCTGCCAGATGAGTGCCCTAGCTATCAGGAGCCATGCTTCCACTCACCCACTAGGTCTTGAATTCTTCTTTATAATAAATATTTCAGTAGGAGAGATGGGGAGTGATGTCCCATCCATCACAGCAGGAGGTACGATGGTGTTCCCAAGGAAAATGGGAGATGTGGTCTTGGGCTTTTTCAAGAGGAGGATGAAAGTGACCCTGTAATTCTCCTGTCTCCCAAATAAGTGCTCTAGCTGCTCTAACAGAAAAGTCCTTGCATCTCATCCTACCTTCTCTGCTTTCTTAAAAGCATGAAGTGTGCATCTCCTCCTTGCTTGCCATTTAGGAAGGGTAACATTTCCCTTCCTTTTAAGATGAAGTTTCTTACTGGAACAGTTCCTGGTCTTGTCTTCCTGTAGCCCCAAGAAAAGTAGGATATCTGCTTTGCTTCTGCTGGTCCTGTTTTTCTCTTGGCTGGCTTTTGGTTGTGTTCCCCTCATAGCAGCTGCTCTAAGTCCTGTTTCAGAGCTGCTGAGTCTCCCCATGGTGTGTGTAATGCCCAGGACAGACCTGTGGATTCTGCTCCGGTGTATGGGCACATAGAAGTGAGGAGCTGCAGTACCGTTTATTGGATTTAGCCCTGAATCTATGTGTAATAAACACTTAAGAGATGGAAAACACAATGACTAATAAGAGTGGTAAGGGATAGACAAAATAGCTAGTATCAGTGAAATCTAACAATCCCTATTTTCTATAACTGCAGGGTCTGTAGGAAGAGATGATGTAGCTATTGATGGCATAACCTGATAAAGTGTGTTTGTTGCAAATAAAAATCTTGTGTACTACCTTAAAATACAGAAAATACGTGGTGTTTTGAGAGATTTCATGTCAATAAAGACATGTTTAGAATGATGCATGTAGTGCAGTATAGTTTGCAGAGGTTAAAAATGGCTTTCAGATTGCAATCAGCATGAATAATTAACGTTTTACGTCAAAATGTGAGGAAGTCGAAAGCAGGGTCCTAAAGGGACTGGAGTTCCAAAGCTATTCTTTGCTCTTCTCTTCCAACAAGAGGAATAAATACACTGAGAAAGAGAGATCGCAGCAGAGAGCAGAGCCGTACCCCAGCCTGATACCTGTGCTGGAGCAGGGGCAAGTGTAAAGGGTGAGAGATTCAGTTTAGGGGCACAACGGAAAATGCTACACACCTGGGGAGCAGGAATAATTGGCAGGGGTTTGGAAAATGTGAGTGCTGCTTAGCGTGCAAAGGAAAGCCCCTGCCAGCCTCTTCATGGCTCATAAACCCGCTACCCCAACCCAGGCGGTGCCACTGCAAATGCATACATCCAGCGGGAGCTGTTGGCAGCCCAAGAGGTAATCATCCTCGTTTGGCAAGACTGCCTTTAGGCTGCTGCATGCCGTGCCTTGTCTTCCGTTGGAAAACAGACCTCTGAGGAGTTAGGAGAAGTTTAAATGGGTATTTCAAATAGTAAAGGGAAGGCTGATGGAAATTAATTCCAGGTGCAAAAGGAAATTAAAGGGAAATAACAGATGATAATAGAAGAGCAGAAATGAACCTTTTTCCTGAAAGAAAAACAAGGTGGGTTTTTAATTGAAAGTGTTTCCATTCAGGTAGAGAGAAGACATAAGTGCTCCTCAATTAGAGCAATTTTTCGGGTTTGCTGTCATTTCAAAAAGACACATGATGCGTCTGCGTCTTGTGTTGAACAAAGCTGCTAGAGTAAGGTCTGTGGGGTCTGGAGTGAAGTGTATTTGGGGTGCAGAGTTCAAAAGAAGTGTTGCAACAAGAGTTTGTTGGAAACTGATCTGCAGAATGAAGATTGGTTGGATGTGGATTGGGAATAAGGAGTATTAAGTTGTTAATTATTTTACTTATACAAAGTTATTGTCGTTAAATAAAATGGTACATTTAGCCAACTGCATCTTTAGGGCCAAGATCATTTCCAGCCTGTTACTACAGGTTTGCAGAACTGTAACAGAAAGTACAAGGTAGACATTGGTGTTTCCTAGGAAGGCTTAAAATCTAATTTTGGGAAGTAGACTGCCTGTTAAGCTAATCATGTGTCTGATTATGAACGATGAGTGTTAAGAAATGGTCTGAGACAAAACCTAGTGTTGTTACTGGTGATGAAAGTAATATTAAAGATAATGGATAGGACGGGTGGGCTTCAGCCTTCAGCTGTGAAATTACTCTGGGTACCCAAATGCAGTTAGAGTGGGGTTTTTTTTCTAAAATGGGAGTTGGGCATATTGTATGTCATCAACATTAATAGATGCTGTGATTCCCAGACAGACATGGGAATGACAAAACTGGTTGTCATTCTCCAGGAAAACTTAGTAAGTTATGTTGTCATTGGGAGGGCTTTTGATCTGCTTGCTGCAATTCTCAAATCCACAAGTTAGGTGACCCCTATCTTGTCTCTCACTGGACCTTCTGGAAACCAACACCCTACTGTAAGATGTTGGAAACCCATAAGAACATACAGAACAGGACTGAGATGGCCCGGCCTCTTTTATTCATGTCTGGTGTACTGACTGTTTGGAAGAACTGCTTTTTGAACCGCCCTTCTTCAGCTTGCTGATTTTGTCCATGTCTGGTGTCCCTGCAGTACATTACAACCCACAAATCTCAATGTGACTTTAACCAAAAAAAAAACCCCTCAAACCCAGGGTTAACTTCAAAAGGAAAAAAAAAATGGGGTAAGAGAAGTATTTAGCTTTCAGACCTTCTAGTGTCTTAAGTCTTTGTAATATATTTAAATCATGTTTTAAAATGCATTTTGCATCACTTGGATGCAAAATATTTTGATTTGTGATGCCTTTTCTCATTAAAACCATAAATCTTGCTTAAGCCCTTCAGTCTGTATGAACTCCAAATGTCTTAAGGACTACAGTAAAATCTGGAGAGCTGTCTCCCAGCCAGCCAGCCTGTGAAGAGCTCTCAGGTTTAGTTTCCCCGTTGCTATTCTGGGATGACAGCTCGGACAGAAGAAGGTGGAAGGGAGTGCATCACCCTCTTGCCATAAACGCAGATCCCAGTGTCTCGGTCTCAGCAAGATCTCTCAGATGCTGGAAAAAAAAATCGGAACAAGTACCCACAAAGCAGCAAGTGTCAGCAGCAACCGTGACCCATAAACATCACATTTGTGTCACTGGCCTCAAGGTGAGACCTCAGCACCATGACTGCAGACACTAATGCACATGGCAGTTCATTCTCCCAGTTCAGCAGACTGATCAAACTGGGACTGCTGGGACTACTTTCCTCTTTGAAGGCAATAAAATAAAATAAATGTGCAAGCCTGGGTTGGTTTCCATTTGTGCAAGTACCACCTTTTTTGGGAACAGCAAGGGTGTGAAACCAGCCTCTACAGAGCCTACTGTCAGCAGTGGGTGTCGCAGCCCACAGCCAGTCAATAGTCATCAGGAGCCAAAAAAGCAGAGAAACGCGGCCAACTTGAGCAAAAGATGCAGCAGCAAAGAAGAGTGCAGAAATCTGGCATTTCTCTCATTGTGGTCTGCTTTTATTCTTGCTGTATTAAAACTGTCATGGCTTTATGCTAACAGGGTTCATTCCTAGCCAGTGATTATTATGCTTTGAATTAGCGGTGCTCTTCTGAGTATTTTTAGAGGAAAAAAATGAGCTATTTCTTCTGAGAAATAGAAGCGAGAAGGAAAAAGAGCTGTTACTTGTATTAGCTTGGAGCCATGTGTGTTTGGAGAGGATGGAGGAAAAGGGCAACGTCCATGGCTGATGGAGAGCACGGCAGGGCTCCCGGGGCACGGATCTGTGTGACAGACGCTACTGAAATGCAGGGAAGAGCAGTCAAAATATGGAAATGGTTTTGACGCTGCGTTTGGCTTTTAATGAATGTGCCCTTCGGGTAAATTCCTTTTGACTCCAGTGTTAGTTTTGCCTGACTGTGAATCCATACTGGTGTACCCTGAATGGGAGAAGCTTCCCAGGAGCGATGAGAGCACAGCTGGTGTGGGACAGAGGGGAGATGTCTTGAGAAAGGAGAGGATTTTTAAGGGATGTCAGTTCTCCGGGCCATGGACACAGCAGTACCGGTTAGGACCAGCTCTCAAAGAGGAGTTGTTGCAACTCTGAGATGTAGTAACTAAGGTACCTGGGTAGCAGAAATGGTGGCTCAGTGATGGGGAAAAGGAGGGAGGGGGAGCAGCAAGAGGAATTTCATTATGTTTCAGCTGTGGGTGTATGCGGCAGGCAGCCTAATTCAGCAGCAGCAGCGTCTCATTCCCAGTTTGCTCAGTGGGCTGCTTCTATACCCTGTATCTCCCGAGTAAGCCAGCAAACACAACGTCAGCCTATTGTTTTTAGCAGCATCTCTAAAATAACACAGCAGTGGAACGCAGTGTGCTCTTGCGTGCTTTAACTGGAGGCATCTTAAAAATGGAGGAGGGGAAAGAGGCGTGGACCCTTTGGGTCTGCGTCTAGAGTGAGGTGCTCTGTACCCCGTGCTGGTCTTCAAAGCCTAGCAGGTTCCCGTGAAACCAGAAAATGTAAGGAAATTCCTGATTCCCTCTTCTTTTTACCCTGATGGTTTGTTCAGCATAACGAGGCAATTTCTAGCCTTGATGCAGCATGTCCCAGCCTCTGGGCAGGACAGAGCCTTGGCATGGATTTTCTCTAGAAGAAGGTATTTCTCTAGGCAGTCGGGCACAAAGAGAACAGAATGAAAAGCTTTGACTGGACTACCTTTTCCCCTCTGCTTTAAATGGAAGCATGATGTTCTCTGAAATGTCTGTCTTTCTCTCCATTACCCCGAAGAATAGTTCTTTTTAACCATTTCCACTGAAGCAGTTGGGCTCTCTCTGTATCTTGCTGGCTAGCTTCTTTGTCTCCAGAAAGTTACAGGCAGCTCTATCTGGCTGTGATATTTTACAGGGAAAAAAAAGGATTGTGCTGCCAATGTTAAAAACAAACAAAAGAGCAATAACAAAATAACCAACTTTCTTGCAAAAACCTGAGAGGCTCAAATAGTATTTCAGTTTGGAGTTCTGATAATGGAACTTTCTTTGTGTTAAGAGTTGCATCTCTGGCTATTCCGTAGAAACCCACCTACATCTGGCACACTTAAAGCCTCAGGAAAATTTCCATTGAGACACGTAGGGATTTGCCAGCCAAAATCCCTGGTGATTCTGTCAGTGTGGAGTAGTTGTGCTCATCCCTTGGGAGCGATGTTCTTGCAGAGATTCCCAAGCCTGTGCTCATGCTGGAGGTTAATCCTTAATATGCTCCAGGTGAAACAGGGACACTGGACTGCTGTCTTCAGAGCAGGAGGGGTGATGAGCTGTGTCCTGTCTTTATGCCTCCAGACCACAAACCACTCAAATCAGTTTTATTGTCAGTATCGCATTACAACACAAGCGTCGGAAATTATATCCCTTTAAAAAAAAAAATAAAAAATCAAACACCACCCACAACTTAAAAAAAAACCAAACCAAACGCAGAGCTCTCCTGTATGATGTCTGAATCTGAATTGCGCAGATGCTTTTTTTAGGGGGAGAGAGAGAGCACACACTTCAGCCCAGGGCTGGGAGAGCTTGTTGCAGCCCTGGCAGCTGCGGCGTGGAGAGACCCTCTCTCCTGGGCTGCTGGTACCTTCCCTCTGACAGTGTCCTCCTCTCTGGTCCTGGCTTGCCTCTCCCTGTGCCTCTAATGACAGTGACATTCTTTCTCAAAGCTAGCAGCATATTTTCCCTGCAAATGTGAGGGGTGGGGGACCACGCAATGTAACTGCAAGTGACCGCTGCCAGACTTCTCTTGCTGTCATCTGGGAGGAAGGACAATTTAAATTCTTCAGATTTTTTTTAAGTATTGAGACTATCATGATGTATTACAGTTTAAAGGTTGCAGAAAGCTGAATTTTTTAACAACAGAAGCTAAGTGAAAACCTGTAACACCCTTAGGGAATTCAGCCCTAACTGTGGACTCCGTTAAATTCCTCAACTCTCTATGTTAAAAGATAAATAGAAGAATTGGAGGGGAAATTATATCCCTTTGGTATGCCCGTGGGTGGGCAGAAAAGTGGGACTGGAAGGAACCTTCTGAATTTTTGGCACCCTTTCTGTCATAAGGAGATTCCTAATGCAGCCCCTTTTGTAACCCAGACCATTTTAATGGACACAGTAATGATACCAGAGGGTGTCATTTATCAGGGTCCTTGCTCCTGATAGATATTAGTTCACGGAAATGTCTCTTTCCATTGTAAAAAAGACTTGCAGTATTTCTTTTAAGCAGTATTGCATCATTTTTTGGAGCTTTCTCTTCCCCAATCACTGTCACACTTCCCCAGAATGGCTGGCGGATGGACTGCCAGCTGTCCAGAGCAATGCAGAACAATTTGTTAAAGATTACAACTTTGCCATTGTAATAATCCATATTCCTGTTGAACTTGATCGTTAATACTGATCTTTACATTGGATTATGATCCACTGAAAGGTGAAAAATATTAAAATAATAAAGACTACGCTACGATTTTTCTCCCTTTTTTACTGTTCTTTGTAGGGACAGAAAATTTTGACCATCTGTGTGGTTCTCTGAAAATCTATTAAAGCATTTATTTCACTTCTTCCCCCCCCCCCACCCCCCTTTTTTTTTTTTTTTTTTTTTTTTTTTTTTTTTTTTTCCCTCCTTTTCTTGCCTTTAAGTGGAAAGACTGGCTGCAATGCGTTCAGATTCTCTGGTACCTGGGACCCACACGCCTCCCATCAGAAGAAAAAGCAAATTTGCCACTCTTGGAAGGCTTTTTAAGCCGTGGAAATGGAGGAAGAAGAAGAGTGAAAAATTTAAGCACACTTCAGCAGGTAATAGTCGCGGTCGGGTCGGTTTGTTATAATCTGCAACTATTTGCTCAACAAGGCTAAAAATTCGTAGTGAGGGCCCAATTTATACGTCTTTTAAGGTTGTTGAACCTTGCCTCGGAGAGATTTCTCAGATTCTAAGAGATCTTTGTTAGCAGCTTTTTCTTTAAAAAACAACCCAAAACAACATGTTTGGTGCACTGCAGTTAAAGCGGTAGCTCGCCAAAACTGTCTGTTCAGGTTCGGCCACTACAGCTAGAGGGTAACCCAGGAGAAATCTTGTAACATTGATTTGGCAGATTATGGGTAAAGGAAATGGCAGTATAAAAAGACAACACTAGTGGAGGATTTAGCCACATTCAAACTCCTCTAAGCGCCAATAGAAGAATGAGAAAAATGTATGACAAAGGAGTTGACATTGTGTTGACTGGCTTGCTAACTGTAAATTATTTGTTCCATTGGGCAGGAAAGATGTGTCACTTGTTTTCTGAGAAAAACCAAACTCTCTTCCTGCCCCACCCTCCTTCTGCCATCACTTGCTAACGCTCCTGGTTTAAGACTCTAAAAAGTCTATTAAAAAATAAATGTGGAGAACTGCAAAACCGGGGTTTTATATTGTAAAATGGTCTGAGCAAGAATCCCGGATCCAGGCACTGATGCATGTGGTGGAAGCTTGTACCTGGCGTGTTTGTTTTCAAGCTGTGTTTAGAAGGTTTCTTTCCTTTGTTCTTCCGTGATGACTAATAATTGCTACATGTGGTATTGCAAGTCTTGAGCCTGGATTGTCTGTGAGAAAACATGAATTTTCTTCTGATTTCTTATTGTTCTCACTAGAACTAGAAAGAAAGCAACGAGGATCTTGCACCTTTTAGTGCCAGAAGAGTCTTGAGTTACAGCCCAGTTGCTCCCTGACCTGTTTATTGCACAATGGAAGCTTTCAGGCAGGACTTGGCTGTACCTTCTGGCACCCCAAAGCCTGTACTCCTGAAAATGGTCCATAATTGCACGAGAAGTCTCATTTAGCTAAGTGCGAATTCTTGCATGAGGTTAAATGCAGAATGAGAGTTTTCAGGGTGCACACCTGAAGGTGCTCTTTACTGCGTGCTGTTTAAGCTGCTCTCTGATGTGTCAGGCAGAGACTAATGAACTGGAATAGACAACTGAATTACTCTGAGTGGTGATTGTATTTTTGACTTGACAGCTGAGGAGCTATTGTCACCAGAAATGACATGTTTCTGCAAAACAAAAGGCTTGTCTTTCATGTTCTGTATCAGTCATAACCAAAGTGCAGTGTAGCAGGATTTCCGTGAAAACCATGGAGCTCTTAGGGATAACATGGATGCTGTGGTGACAACTATTTTGAAGCTAGTTCGGGGATGCTGAGTTAGTTGGTTACAACTAGGAGGTTAACCATGGCAATTTGGGATGTATCGTGGATTGCAAAAGCCTGCCTAGTATTTATTTGTATGGTTTATCCAGCTTGGGGAGCTGGGGCTGAGCTGCATAGCGCTGTGGCTAGGCTAATTAGTTTGAAGCTGATTTCAATGCGCCTGCATTGTCTTCTCTGGGCATTACAAGAAGTGTTGCATAGATTTACCCCATTTACCAAAACATTTGGAAAGCACACAGTGATTAAAACCAGAGTAAAAACATATATTTCCTTTTCCCAGAGGAGAAGGAAGCTTTACCAGACATGCCAGCAGATCTCCTCCCCTGGTAAGAGGGACGCAAGAGTCTGAAGAACTAACTTAAAAGCCAGGTCTCCAGGTTGCAGGAATATTTGACGATTGCAGTATTGAGTTTGATCTCAGCTGAATCCAAAACCTTTTTTTTTTAAAAAAAAAATCATTTCTAGTAAGCTAACAGTATCCTGCAGCTGCTCTGCAAAATTGTTATTCTTGTCAGCTCCCCTGCCACTAACTGCAGCAAAATTGACAGGGATGTCAAATTTGCTGAGCACCCTGCAGGAGGCACTGGGAGAGATTTACTTCTGGACTGTACCAGAGCTGGGGACCCCACGGTTTCCAGAATCCCTGAGCCTGGCGAAAGGGAATCCACCAGGATCCTACCAGACCGGCAATTCAGCAGCATTGCTTGAGCCCAGGATGTGTAATACAAAAGATTTTGAACTGGAAAGCTAGTGGTTTTCTGCCAGCATTTCCATGACCTCTCATCTAATACCTCTGATCTCACTGAGAAAATATATTTAATTTTTATAATAAATCAAAGGACAAGCTTATGAGGCAGCACAATGAGAGCCAGCATGAAACTTCCTAATACAGGCTTATTTTCTTCTAATGCACTGATAAATGTGATGCTTTGAAAAAATATATTTCCTATTAGTGTCGTACAGGCATGCAACCAAGCTTTCCCACCTGCATAGAACATCAATAATTATCAAAAAATAAATAACTAATACAAGTATTTTATTAGACTCTTATTTGCTGCAACAATAGATTCAATTGTTTTAAATGTGGAAAGAGGTAAGGATCAAAACACATGACCTTATCTGTTGAAACTTCCTTTGAAATTAATGGGGGTATTTTCTGGGAGAGGACTGGAAGAAAGAGAGTCTCAGGCTGATATTTGAGGTTGAAAGGTTGCTTTTTTCTTGAGATTTCCAAGTGCTAACATTTTGTATCCGTATCTTTATCAGACTAAAAGCTCTGATTATTCAGAGATGAATGCATTAATTCAGTGGTCAGTTGGCAAAAAACCCTTTTTGGCAGTGGGAAAAGTTATTTTCTGACACCTGATAATTGCATAAAATGAGACAGAAAATCCGTAATCTGATTGATGGAGGATCTTCATATTATACTTACTACATATGGTTTCTTTCAGCACATCAATACTCACATCATGATGTTTGAGCATAACAAATCCCCCATCCTCTGTCTTCATTATTGTGTCATCACTGACAACCAGAAGGTTAGAACGATGCCGGTGTTTCATAGACTTTATGTATTTGTAGGTCACGTTGGCTCTGATATCCCTGTAGCGACTACGCAGGAAGGTTCAAAGGCTGCCTTGGCGCTGGTTTAATCATGAAGGTGCAAGTCGCGGGTTTTGATGCAGACATCTAATGCCTTTGCCTTGTGGTTGGTCTGTCTGTGAGCATCACGATCAGGTATTTAGTAGAGTGACCAGAACAGGTAGAAAAGATCATGCGACGGGGTGGTCTGTTGTTGCAGACGGTAAACGCCAGCTGAGCCCACATCAGGAGTTTGCTTTGAGCAACCTCTTCTGCTGGAAGGTGGAGTGCTGAGGAGGTTGCTCAGGACACGAGTGGCAGGTGGGCTCCATCTGTAGACAGGCTCGCTCTCAGAGCAAAGGGAAGGGAGATTGTACTGAGTGAGGGGCACCACTGTGCCACAGGGGGATGAGAAACAAGTTAATTCTCACAGTAATTCTCCTCCTGGACAGAAGTGAAGCTCCTCCAGCACAGCGCATTTTTCGGTGTCGAGACTGCAAATCGTTTCACCACAGAAGGTCCTAATGAGAGTTCTTGGATGGATGCTGAAACTCCCACAGTACAATATGAATGCTCCTGACAGTGAAGTTATATATACAGGGAGTTAGACAAAGAAATTAAATTCAGCCACAATGTTATCTGTGCTGTAGTCAAAAGTGTGGTGTAGTTTTTTTTTTTTTAACTCGCCTAAAATTTCATCTTGCAGAGAAAGCGTGGAAACCTTGATTACCACGGAGGGCCAAAGGCCCCTCACGGCAATGAACAGTATGTTAAAGCTGACAGCTCCACCTTTGGGAGCACAGGCAAACTTCTAAATGGCAGGGTTATATCAGTTAGTGGGATGGTTTCTTTTAATTGATAAGGAGCAGTCTGACCTATGGCAGAAGATGCCAGGAAGAAACAGTGGATTTTCTTTGCCCAAGCACATTTCCTTGGCTGGATGCAGCTGGGATGTCTCCAGGAGGCTGCACAGGTTTTTAAAGCCACTCCGGGCTCTCTGAGAATCAGCAAAGCAGAGAGCAAAAGAGAAAGCTGACTATCTCCTCAGCCAGACCTCTGTCATTGTTTTTAATACTTTGATCTTGTTCTGCTTGCCTTGATGTGAATTTGAAAACAGTTCCTGGGTGTGCTGTTGTTTTATTGCAGTGTTGTGCGCGTGCTGGTGAGATGTCATTTCCTGGCGATGTTTTGGAGAAGGAGGTGCTTCTGAAATAAAGAAGCCTGAGGGAGGATAGGTTCTGGGCTTACTTGAAATATTATTGAAGTTTTTTTATCGCTGTATTCATCAAGAGCCAACTGCCTGCAATCTTTCAGATAAAAAGTATTTCAGCTGCTTGCAGGAGGCTGAATAGGGGGAAGATGTCTTGTTTTGCCATTTGACATTTCTGCTCACCTTCATTTTAAAGAGTTGGTGTGTCTGTCTTCCCCCATCCTTGCTCCCTGAGTTGCGGTGCTCAGGCAGAGTGGAGGGGAGGGATCATCTAACTTGTACTTGGAGGAAACTGGTTGGACTGAGAAGAGGAAAGCAGGAGATGGTGAGAAGTTAAGGGGTGTGGAGAAAACTCAGTTGTAAGTAGGGAAGGCAAGGAGTTCAGCAATGTTTGGGTTAGGTACGTAGACACCCTGTGCAATGAGCAGAGAAAGTCCAGTGTCACAAGAAAGCTCCAGAGCAGCTCTATGACAATAGAGCTCTATGACAATGACACCCCTCTAAGTAGAAGCTTGTCTGAGACAGTCAGTCATACTAAAGAAAGAAAAGGAAATCTGTTAAACTCGGGCTTTCCATTCCTCCTAGGTACTTTGAAACCTCCCTTCATTCGTTTACCAGGTCTCTCTCCTAGAAATACTTACAACTCCTTCCACAGGACAGTGGGGATGGATGTGTCCTCTAGTGCCGCAGCTCCCATCCCCAAAACCCACGGTTGAGCTAGCAAGCCATGTCCTGTTCTGTGGCCTAAGGAAGATGTGACAGTGACTTCCTAGCCTCATGCTTTGGGGTGCCCTTCTGAGAAAAGGCAAGTCTCACTCCTACTTCATTTAAAGCTTTGTTTGCTTAGTGTAAAATTGTAGAGGTTGGTGTTCAGGAAACTGTCTCAGGGTGTAGGGCAGGGGGGAGTTTTTAGGGATAAAGACTGAGGCTGAACAAAGCGGACCTGGACATCAGAAGAGCCAAGAGGCAAATCAGTGTGAGGTGGCCATCATCGGTTGGGTTGGGGAAGGTGGAATTGGGGGACTAGGACTTTCAGGGTGGATTCGTGGGTTGATCTGCTGCCCAAGGACCTTAGGACTCTCTTAACAGCTGTCTGTACGGAGGATGACAATCTTCTCTTGCTAGCAGTTACTCTGTTGAACTGAAATAGCTGAGATCTGCTCTCAGGATCTAAAGATGAAAGCCCAGTAGTGTAGGCAGTGCCACAAAATGGAGCACCTGGAGGTCTTCAGTTTGCTTTTTTAGGGAGGGCATGCATGTTCTTCCATTTACTTCGATTCACGCTCAAACTGTTTAAAGAAAATTTGGTGTGCCAAACCTAAATCCACTCATGCAGCCTTTAGTGGCCCCACTCCCAGAATCTGCATTAAAACAGCCATCATTCATTTAATGCTCAAATGCTGTCTTTTTTCACTTGCTAGGCCTCAGTGCTTTGGTTTTTCCAACCAGAGTTTTTTTAAAAGTGCTCTATAAAAATTCATATCTCAATGTGTTTATGTAAGTTAAGTCTCCCAGTCAGAAGAGGGATTGTTTAAATTTGGCAACACTTAGGCAAGGACTTTCAATGTTTCTGATGAGTAATAAGGAGAAAACAAAATGTGGTAAATCTGTGCAATTAGAGGAACTGCTATTCATGAACCATCCCCAGATCGTTTTAGTCCTACTACTGGTTATTTCTAACTGCAATAGGTAAATACTTTGAACGTTGTTTTCCAGAATATTCTGATCCGTAGAAATTTAGTAATGTGTTTCCAGTGCTGCTCTTAAGCCTTCCTACTCCCTTCTGCTTTGCCAATGATTGCCACTCATGTTTTCTCATGTAAAACTCTTGGGCTGTTAAACTACTGGTGCTATTTGGTGACACCTTTTCCTGGGGAAGTAAAGGAGCAGCCTGCAGACATGCGTGCCCTCACCTCTGCCTGTACTTTTTGGGGAGGTGGTCTGGGGGCAGGGAGATGCCTTTTCCTGGGGAAGTAAGGGAGCAGCCTGCAGACATGCCTGCCCTCACCTCTGCCTGTACTTTTGGGGAGGTGGTCTGGGGGCGGGGAGAGGTTTTGGGTGGTTTTTCCAAGTGCCTACCAAGTTATTGAAATCTATCCACAAAGGTCCTATTTTCAGCCTGTACTTTGAAAGCAGTGGTTTTGTTTGGATTGTTGGCTAGCAAGAATTAACTGTGTTTTAAAGTACTTTATGGTCCCATTCTGCTCCCTGAATTTAATTTAATAACTACTGTGATCCCATGTGAAAGGTATGAATATTTCAGTTACAATTCCTCTTATACTTTAAGGCCAAACTATCTCTAGGTTTAGGTCGGAGTACTGAGGTAATTATGTTTTTTTCTTCCTTCACCCTCTTATTCTCATGACTTGGAAAAGTAATTCTGAATCGGCGCTGAGAAAGAGAGCGGAGTCTCCCCTGCAGTGTAGCTGGGTCTGAAGTTACCCTGAAGCCTGAAACACCCCTGAGTCCTGTTCTCATCCTTGTTAAAGTCCATCCGTGAGACGGTTCAAAACCTCCAGTAGCCCTTTCGGTGTGAGACAGTGAGCAGCCGATACGGACACTGGTCCCAGAGAGGTATTTTTGCAGTGCTGGGGCAGCTCGTAGAGCGTCAGTGCTGTGATGAAAATCACTGATCGTTACTCAGATTGTGGGAGAAGAGAAAGACATGGCGCTGATGTGAAACCGAGTCCAGTCTTCCAAAAAAGAGCTCCAGTTTTGTAAAAATCGAGCATTACAACCAGAGTTACTCAGTGCTTCTTTTCCTCTGTTTTGTGGGGGTTTTTGAGAGAGGTGCAAGTTGTTATTCTCTGAAGAAAAGCACCATTTGGCAGGAATTTGGGTTGTTCATTAATGCATGTTGACTTAAGCAAATGTTTTTATCTGAAGGAAATTCCAGGAAATAAGCACGTTATATTTCAGTATAATCTAGATTAATTTTAGAAGAGTATATTATTCAAATATACATTTCCATTTCAAATTTGATTTACATATTAACAAGTATAGCTAAACATTTGAATTCCAAATATAAAATGACCTGACAGGGAAACAATTGTATTTTAAGTCTGCTGAAATATTACACTGCTTGAGCTCAAGGACTGAATAAAAAATTAAAATCCATTTTCAGTTTTATTTTTTGCATTGATCCAAAATTGCACACTTGTATTCCTTAACTTTGGAAGTGAAAGAGAGTTATATTCTCAGTCTAAATGCAGGTTGCCCATAGCTTCTCTTTGCATGCACTAACATTTTCTTAATGTCTTTTGAGAAGCTGGCCTGCAGTTGCACCAGAATTTGTGCAAAACTATAGGCAACTTTTAAAAAATTTCTTTTCTATAGAGGGAGCAGAGCTAGCCTGTGTATCTGCTTACTGCTATGGAACCGAAGATCCACAGAGATTTTTAAACCCGGTGGTCAATCACAACCATGCGGTTAGATAAACAGCCCCAAGCTTCTGGTGGCAGAAGGCGTTCCACAGCAAGGGAGAGCAGTGAGTGATGTTTGCTTCTTTATTGCTGGAGTTATAAATTATCAGTGGTTTTAGATCAGTCATATTAGGCGGATTAAAAGAATTCAAATGCGTTTGGAAGCGGCAGATCTAATCTGTGCACAGAAGGCAGTTAAAGCAGTTGTCTGTCCTTGAACTGCTAAATGGGAGCTCCTGATTCAAAGACGGGGGGTATAATCGCTCCCCCAGGAGCATGTATTCCACTACAGAGCAGCATCACTGTGTCTTCCCGAGATCTGCTGCAGAACATTTGCAGGGTTTAAGAAGTGGACTTTGCTTAGCTGGACTGAAAAATGCATTTTGGGATCGTTCTAGCCCCATGGCAGCTGTAATGGAACATGTGAGATGAGGCCCTTAAATGTGTCCCTTCTTACAGGAAAGGGATGTTTAATGAGGCTGTTTGGGTTTTATGCTAATTACATTTCCAGCTGCTGTGAAGATTATACGAGGCCGCCCAAACTGTAATAATGCGACATAATTCTACAACAATGCATTCCTGTTAAAATAATATAATAACACAATTAATCCATTAGAGAATTTACAGCAAATTTTAAGGATTGAAAAAATAGATGCTGTTTAATAGCATAAGCTTCTGCATGGTATATGGATTAGAGAATGACATTCATTTGAGATCTTTTAAGAAGTGTTTTACCAACAAATCAGCAATAATAGAATAGCTGGTTGAGAGGAGAGAGAACAAGCATGTTTGGAAGAAGCTCAGTCTTGTGTAAAAAATTGTTGTATATCCTCAGCTGCTATTGCCGTGACTCATGAATGTACAGTCTTCATCAGCCTGGGTCCTTACAGATTATTTTATAGTGCTTTCATTTAACAACAAAATGTGTTAAAGCAGCTTTTTATTTTTAGGTTGCATTTGAAGCATGGAAATTAATTAGTATTTCTCAGCCTGTTGGCTTTCATTCTTCAGGTTTCTACTGCCCTTTTTAAAGATGCAGGGGAAGAAGTAACATTCCACAGTGACATCGAGCCATGAGGCATCTGGTCTGTGGCAGAAGAAAGACTGAGTGATCATGGTCAGCTGAAGCACCAGGTTATCCCAGTGACCAAAAAAAGCTGCAGGTCCTTTCTGGCAGGATCACAGAATCACAGAATGGTTTGGGATGGCAAGGACCTTAAAGCTCATCCAGTTCCAACCCCCTGCCATGGGCAGGGACACCTCCCACTAGCCCAGGTTGCTCAAAGCCTCATCCAGCCTGGCCTTGAACCCCTCCAGGGATGGGGCATCCACAGCTTCTCTGGGCAACCTGGGCCACTGCCTCACCACCCGCACAGTGAAAAATTTCTTCCTAATATCTTCCTATTCTATATTCATATCCTCTCATTGCAGATGCTGGCTGGTTGCAGGATCCTGCAAGGGGAAAACCTCCCCTGCCTTTCAGAGACTGATGCCCGGTAGTCTCCAAAAGGCAAATTTGTTAGATGCCTTCACTCAGAAGTGCTGTTGAGGAAGTTTTACTCCTAGAATACTGTTTTGCTCTCGCCTGATGTTTCCCACAGGGGGGAAATTAAGCAGGAAGCCCCAAAGCCAGCGTGGCGGTACCTCGGGTGAGCCCTGCTTTGACAGTGACCTGACTGATGTCTGACCCGTGTTATGATTGGGAACTGGGTTGGTATGGTAATATGAACATGCAGCCCAATGACTCAAATCTGATGGCATTTTTTTTTAATTACAGTAGCTGCACTTTTATTTCCGTGTCTATGAACTTCATTAAAAGGGCACATACAGCTAGATGTGTAGGGTATTGTCAGCAGGGATGAGAATCTCCGGTCCACGGAGGTCTGAAACATGGATGGTAGTCACCCAGACAAAACCATTAGCTTCATGAGCTCTTTCCAGGGCTGCTGGGGCTAAGATATTGAGGAATAATAAATAGTTGCTAGAAAGAGAAACTGAATTGTCCTGTGTACAGAGGTTCAATAGGAAAAATCAGGTTATGAATTGCGAACAAGATTATGAATTGGGAATCAAAGATAGCTTGATGAAGAGCAGTTTCTTAGAAATCTTGGTCTAAGCCTTGTTTATACTAGGGCTTGTTTATACATTGTAACTTGAATTATTTAAACTGTAAATATGAAACAGATTAGTTATATTGCCATAAACCCTTGGGTGGATGTTTATTCAGTTCATAAGCTCATTCATTTTATTTTAATTCATTAAGGCCAATTCAGTTTTGAATTAAAATGTCCATGCAAGTGTTTAATGGGGCATTGGTGATCCTCCTTGAATTAATTCAATTCAGATTGTTTTTCCTGAGCGCCCATGTTATAGCCACAGGAGTTAGTGTGTAGAAAAGAGTCAGTCAGATAACTGCCTGAGCTTCCAGAAGAGATGGGATCGAGAGGCTCTGGACTGACCTGAGGGACTAGGTAAAAGAAGTCTGAGGTGGTGATTAGAGCATTTACTAAAGAGGGGAAGCTGTTGTGCTCTCTCCCAAATTCTGCTGCTAACCCATCTCAGTCTTGTTGCAAACAATGCCTATAGATTATTACATTCCAAGTATTGCGGGACTTAATTGCAGTTTCACCAGGTCTCCTCTTTTTTCTGGTCGTTGTGTCCATGTGTAGGGTTTCTTAAGAACTGCAGCTCACTAGGTCAAGTCATACAGAGACAATCTTGGCTTCCAGTAATAAAAAGGATTATTAAAAACTTGATGTGACTGTAAAAGAAAGTCTTGGAAACCAAAAGCATGGGAAAAAAAATCTCAAATTCTTGTTTGAAATTAAACTCACTATTTTGAAGAAACTTACAGATTTTCTGAATATGTTTATACTTTTTTTTTCTTGATACCACTTACGTTTTCAGAAGAATGTTTCAGTTCCGTAGTATGGTATCTGTATAAAGAGAATTGGTGTAGTTAAAAATAAGACTTATTTTTATTTCCATTTATTTGTATAGGCTGAAGATATAATACTATCTGTTGTTAACTGCATCTGAATAGTTTGTTATCTACAGGATGTCCCACACTTGTAGATAAAAGTGGTGCTAGAATAATCCATGCCACTGAACATCACTCGCTATTCCTTTTGTTCTTGCTGGAGTAGCAGGTATATGTTTCTAGGCTGAAAAAATGGAGTGTCTTGGTCTCTTATTTTGCATCTGAATATGTGCATGTAGATTTTTGAAGGCACAGACCTTGGTTCCTCTTAAAAAGGTTTTCACGTGACAATTAACACTCTTGGTCCTTTTTATCTTCAGAGCTCTATATGCGTCTCTCCAAGTTAATCAAGCAATCACAAACAATTCTGTTTATCAAAACGGGCAGTGAAAGTCATCCTTTTGCTGTGGTAAATCATACTTTTTCAACTTAACAGCATTACTTGCCTATTTTAAAACAGAATTTATGTTTGCCACTAGCTACTGCTTGAGGCTGAAAACACCAGTTTCCTCACCTCTCTGTGTCCTGCAGGAAGCTGTGTCTCCATGTACTCTTCATTACTTCCTTAGTTAGAAGTAGCACGGGACTGACAGCTGATGTACATAGATAGATAAGCAGGACTCTGAGGAAGGTCCAAAGAGTGCGCAGATACGCTTCTGCCTGAGGGCGATGACATTTATTTGTGCTGAAAATGGCTGACAATGGGTTTGATTTTCTTCCTGCT
>NW_010135611.1:22618-29680 GCF_000699245.1 Pterocles gutturalis
CTGATGAATCCTCCCTGTCTTCACTGGGCACAGGGTGCTTGGCAGACAGTTGCTGAATACCAGAAGCCTTTGCTCATATGGACAGGCCATGAAGGCTTCTGCCAGCTGCACGATCTCCCTTCTGAGGTGCTTGGTTCCCAAAAGACCATGGGACTTGGTGGGTGCTCAGCTCTTTGCAGTAGTAAGCGTTGTGTCTGCAGGCCAAAATGTTTCCAGGATGTGCACGTGTATTCAAAACACACCCTTGCAGCCGTTTGTATTTAAGTTCTGCCTCAAGACACTTTGAAGCCCGTGGATTTTCTATCACCATCATCAAGAATCAATACTGCATTTACACTTCTGTGCTAGCACATTTTCAAAACTGTACACGTACCTCTAATAGCCTATGTGCTTTATGGACCTCATCAAAAGCCCTGTAAAGATGATCGTTGGATTCCCCCTGGTTTTCATGGGCAAAGGATCAAGCCTGTATTAAGTAGTCATAGTAGCATTCCTCCCAGTTAAGTATCTAATATTAGAGAAAATATGCTATAGGTAGATTAAACATCAGTTAAAAAAAAGATGTAGTTATCTCTGGGTGAAATATTCAGATGACATTTGGACTAAAGTTTAGATATGCCTGAGTGGTGGTGTTTTTTTTTCTCACCAGCTAGTGGCTTCTTGTACATCATCTCTTGTAGAGGATTTTAGTTTATAGTTATGGGGAAAACCAACTCGATAATTCCACAAGCAACAGAACTTAATGAAACCCAATTTTGTGTGGGTTGCTTCTTCCTGGATCTTTTGCTGTTTAATCATGAACCTAGGAATAACAATTTGGATCAGTTTTCTCTAACCAGCCTCCCAGTTTCTCTGAACTTTAGAAACGTAACAAATTCATGATATTTTGTCCAAAGTTGGCCAAAGTTGGAAACAGGTAGTGGAGTTTTCAACTAGGGCAGAGAAAGATAAGAAAGCCACTACTGCTGGTAGGAATACACAGAGAGGGATGGGAGAAAAGTACATGGGCTGGCTGGTACAGAAAATGAAACCTTGGCTCTTCTGGTTTTAGACTGGGCGACGAGTTTGGAAGAGTGGCAACATGCCTGATGTCCTTTTACACCTCAGTCTTGACTCCAAAATGTGGGGAACAAATCTCATCAAATGTACTTCTGTAAGGAAGGTGAGGATCAGGACAGGGAACTTCTGAGACATTGTTTATGGAAATAGTTTAGGACTTTATGGTCAGTGGAGAATCCTTGTTTGTCTTCGCTCTTCCATTTGCTTGGAAAAGAGGAAGGCAGGATGGAGAAGGTATTATTGACATGGCGTTATTTGGAGGACAGGAATTAAATATTAGTAAAATTTAACAAAGATTATATTTGCATGTAACTACTTGTGTCACAGTTGCAGTCTTTTCACGAGGACAGCTGAGAAGGCAAGAAGCTTTTTCTCCCTTTTTTAAAATTGGAAAACCTTTGTTAGCTGCACTCCAAAGAAAACCCCATGCTACAGTGAGTGTAGGAGAGGGCAACAAGTCAAAACACGGAGGGAAAAGAAAAGGCAGAGTCATGGCAACCACTTCGGGAGGTGCAGTGGCAATCCCAAGGGCATTAGCACTGTCCTGTTGGGCATTTTGGTACTCCTTGCGGTGTGATGGAGCTCTGCGCCACCTCTCTACTCAGGTTGTAAGCCAGTTGGGATGTAGTTTCCCAAGCCCCTTGGTGTTATCCAGAGCATCCCAGGGCACTCTGCAAGTGTTTGTGGGGTTTGGATCAGACCCCTGAGAGACAGAGAAAGTTTCTCTGCAGACAAATGAATGCAGAACTGTTGAGGGAGTTTTGTGCCTTCCCCGTGAAGCATGGTGAGAGGGCAGGTGTTGGCCAGGGTGGATCTGATTTTCCAATTGATCTTGAGATTTGTACAGAGGCTGCACAACAACATCTGGAACTGTTTGTGTGATACCCCTTGCTTACTGATAAGTGAAAATGTGTTTCTTCAGTCTTCAAGTAGCAGCTTTTGCCATCCTCATCCTGGTTACCTGGGGCAATATCTTGGGAAATAGTTATATTTTTATGGTTCTGGGGTATATTTTCGAGAACTTACAGCCTGTCCCTTTCGCTAGGAAGAGCACTAAATCAGTCAAGATCTAAAATTCTGAACTCTACAGTTATATGACATTTTGCAATATTTGATCCTAGTAGGGCACAAACCTCAGTAATTGCTCTTTGGATCGTGTCTCTTTCCGTGCTTGAATTAGTAGTGTTGAAAATTTCACGTAGGTGCCTTAATAAGCTTGGAATTAACTAAGCTTGGAATTAACAAAGTCACTGGCAAGGCATATCTTGATTGTAGAATAAATAACCAGTCTACTTGTTTTTCACAAGGCAGGTGAATGCCCACCATGATCCCTGCCAGTTGCAGATCCCCTGCTACTGCACAGATGTTGTGTTCTCTGATGATGAGCTGATAAGACTCAGTAAATCTTTTCTGGCTTTTATTTACTTATTAACTAGAGGATAATTATAATTCTTTATCTCTCTAATCTCATTCAGCTTTTGCTACAGCTGCTTTATTTCCTCTGACTGGGAGTAATTCATGTGTGAAGAGCACTTAGACCACCACCATCGCCAGGAGTGGGTGTACTTGTAATGGCCTCAGTCCATCCTAGAAGGGGAGCTCAATGCTATGGAGAATGGTTTTCTCCCACCGTAAGGGGATAATTTGCTGCAGTATGTACTGGCCTCTGTCAAGATCTGGTTGGTTTTGTATCTGTCTTTCTGCATAGGAGGGGAAGGTAGAATCTGAGCCCTTACTACATGCATTTACAGTATTTCTTGGTGTGTGTATGCTCCACTATATAGCATATGTTTTGATAGTTCACAGAACCAAGTTCAGGACAAAAGTGAAGATCATTACAGAAAATTAACGTATATTGTGTAAAATAAAAGAATGCAATCAGCAACAGCTACTCTTCTTAATTAGTGATGGCTCTAAACTGGCCCTACAGTCAGTCAGTCAGGCATCCACTGGTGATCTGCATAAGACAGGAGTCCACCACGTTGGTGGCACTGATGCAGCAGAGCTCTAGCACATATACTCATCCCCTGAAGTAACCAAGTCCATAAGCTGTCTTTTATTTAGATGTGATGTCTGCGCCCCAGAAAGCTTGTAGTTTGGAACGGCTACCTCTAAATATTGATGTTGACTTTTTGCATCTGAATCTGCGACGGCGCTGTGCTGAAATGAGAGGCCAGTGACGCTGTGGTATTTCTGGCCTTAATGTGCAGACAACATTCCTGCAGGCTAAAATGCACTGCAAGAAGCTGACAAAACCAATCACCCTCCTACCCCCCCTCATTTGTTAGTCTACCAGATTAGTCCATTTTCTGATTTCATCAATTTCTCTGCTTTGTTTGCTGAATTGACCTGGCTCTGAGCTCTTCAGGGTACTCATGATGTCTTTTTGCTGGGATCAAAATGACCACTGAGAAAAAGAAGTTGGATTTGACCAGGTTCTTCATGGTTTATCTCTAGAATTATGTGCCCTGAGGGAGAAAGTGGCTTTTGTGTGCAGTATCTGTTGTCTTGGTAACGTGGTTTTGTCCAGGAAATACCGTGTGTATTTAAACACCCTTCATGCGCCATGTTGAGTTTATATGGGTCTGTTTTCTTTCCTTGCATCCCTAGAAGGGGGAACCACAAAAGGGAATACACAGGATAGAAAAGCAACAGGGGAAGAGAGCTGAGATGCTCCCCTTCTGTGCTAATTGAAAATATGCAAAATCATAGTTCACTGCTCAGATAAATGGGAGAAACAGAAGACCGGCTTTGAGAATTGTGCTATCTCATAAAACCCAGCAGTATCTGCAGAAGAGCAGAGCTCTCTCTTAGCCAGCGTTAGAGCAAACATGGTGCCAGTATGCATTGGTGTGCATCCTTGGTCTGAAACTCCCTGTAGATTAAGATGAACAAAGCGATAGCTGTTCCAAGCGCTCGTGGCAAGGTATGGGCTAAGTGAAGTACTTCTGCTGCTGGTCAAATGATGCCTCTTGTGCTGCAGAGAAGCTGGATAAGAAGAGGGCTATTATTCAGGAGCCCTAGATGGATATTATAGTTGATTTGTAGCAAGTAGGGTAGAGTCTCCCTATTCATGTAACACCTGCTAGTTCTATACAACCTCTATGTATATATGCTTATGTCCTACTTTTTTCCATAGAATCTGTACACGTGTTTGAGAGCTGTCCCTCACTACGCTGCCTTCCACAGCAGATGGCGTAGGGCACTTTTTTGTCTGTTAAACTCGATGGTAGTCTCATCGCCTTCAGTAACAACAGTGTGGTGAAGGCAGGAGGCTTTCTGCTGCATATCTAGGGCACTCCAGTTAGTGAGAAGACCATTTGAAGCAATGGTCTCAACAAAAAAAGAACACAAAAATGCATGTACATTTATAGAGGAGATAACTGTGGAACAAACTCATGTTATAGAATATCAAAGTGGAAACTGTTTACAAAATGCTGATTTCTGGGTCATTTGCTTAATTTTTCCTCTTTCACTTTGCTTGAATAATGAAAATGCATCGGTCCCATTAGTTTCCAGAAGATCTTTAGTCATTTTCATTTGTTAGTTGCTCATGTGGGTGTTTCCAAGTCTTTTGAAGTGGGACTACCTTTGTGTAGGAAGAGAGTCTCAAGAGCCACCTCTCATCCTGTTCCTGACTCCATGGCATTCCCATGGTAATCGAACCAACTGCTTATGTGGAAAAGTAATATGAGGAAACCACTGAGGCAATTTGAGCTGTCTCTTAATGAAATGTAACAGCTGGAAATCAGGAAGAGCATGGGCATCACGGGACCAATCACCCTCTGTGGAGAAGCAGCAAGTGCTGTGTAAACCACAATCAGTATGTCTCTGACGAGAGCAGCGCTGTACAGGATGGGTAGCTAATACTGTGGTGGAATGCCTAAATCCAAACACCACTTTAATTAAATATCACTAAGTACTAGGCTAGGAAATATAAATTAAACAGTTGACAAGTTTAAAAAAAAAAAAAAGAAAGGAACCAATCCTGGGCTGACATGAGCATGCTGACCTGTGTCTTCTTGCCATCTGCCTGAGATAATTTTCATGCCTTAGGAGATCTTCTCCAACCAGCGCTCCACTGTATTTTACTAAAACCTGGGCTGTTTTCCATTCTTTCAATACTATCTGCTTTGAGATTGCTCAAAGTGTACCCCTAGAGGATTTTGCTTCATTTTGTCTGTACTCCGTATCATGGGAGAATCCTTAGGTCAGACAGCAGCTTCCTCAGCACAGTGCAAGTTAGCTCTCCAGTTCTTTCTGCCAGAGATGTCCCAGACAGATGTTGATGGTACTGTGTTCACTGCAGGAATTGACAGCAGAAGATGCCCTCACCCATGGCAGGAACAGAGTGTGCACAAGAGACATAGAACCATTAAGGTTGGAAAGACCTCAAGGATCATCAAGTCCAACCCACACCACCTCACCCACTAACCCATGTCCCTAAGCACCACATCTACACGTTTCTTGACCCCCTCCAGGGATGGTGACTCCACCACTGCCCTGGGCAGCCTGTTCCAATGCCTCATCACTCTTGCAGTGAAGAAATTTTTCCTAATATCCAGCCTAAACCTCCCCTGGTGTAACTTGAGGCCGTTTCCTCTTGTCCTATCACTTGTTACTTTAGAGAAGAGCCCAGCACCCCCCTCACTGCACCCTCCTTTCAGGCAGCTGTAGAGAGTGATGAGGTCTCCTCTCAGCCTCCCTTCACACCCCCAGCTCCCTCAGCCGCTCCTCGTCAGACCTGTGCTCCAGACCCTTCCCCAGCTTCGTTGCCCTTCTCTGGACCTGCTCCAGCCCCTCAATGTCCTTCTTGTGGTGAGGGGCCCAAAACTGGTTCATCACTTGCGTTTCAGCCCTTTTACATCAGGTAAAATGCCTCCAGAAGTCCTGGATCTGCCCAAAGAATAACTCCCACAGTGAAGAAACTGTACGAGACAACCAGCAGGGCCTCGACCGAAGCTTGCAAGCGCTTGCCTTTGGGTATCTCAGGCAGGCAGCTAGGCCAGGCCCCGGGCTCACAGCATTGTCTCAGCTTGTCTTCTGTCCCACAGCCCAGTGGGCAGGCTAGAAGAGGATAAAAAAGAAAAGAAAGTACAGATTGCCTTAAAGTCGTGCTGGCCACACAGCTTTCACTTAATTTTATTTTGCAGTGTCCTTTGTGAGAGCTGTGTGTGATCTTTCCCATTTTTTTTAAATAGTTAGCACAGATGCCATCGAGATAACACAAAGCAGCAAATAACAATTGACTTTTGCTTACATAAGATCAAGTTGTACTTTGCTTTACACCTTTATTACAAATACCTCACATCAAATTTTGCTTGCGGTTATGTCTGGGTATTTCCTGTTAAATCCATCAGGTTGGGTAGCAGCGGCATTGTAAATAAAAGCATAAATTTTGCCCCAAACTGCATTGTTCTTCCTGTACATTTAGTCTGTTCAGTTACATGTCTTTTAATTGTCAAGCTAACTCCTAAATTGAAGTGAACCCTGTGCTCAGTGCTTGAAGATAAGAACCATGGGGCAGACAATCTACTACTTAGAAATGAGGATCAAAGGTAGAGGCTGAATCAAGATGGCAGGAAGAGAGACAAGGTATGAATAGGTATCTAGTGTATATTTGTGTGACTATTGCTTACTTGCACATGCTCACATGCACTTATTCTTACTTTCCTCTTTCTAGTTTTAAAAACCTAGTCAAAATCCATATACTGAAGATTTGTAGCACGTAAGTTGTATTGTATCAGCACATGCTAGGTGTGGATTGATGTGAGCAATTATTCTGTGAGGTTAAGTGTATTAAGAAACATGTAATGTTCAAATTAGGCAGTGAACCATCCAGAGCAACTTATTCAAGGGATATATTTATATATATACATTTTATATATATATGTACTGCGTAGCTCAGTAAGCTGGAACAAGTCAGACAGGCATAAAATGGTGTATGTTCTAGTTCCTGCTATCCGTGTTTTATTTTAGTTTGTTATTTTTGCTGTATAATTT
>NW_010135611.1:29705-71927 GCF_000699245.1 Pterocles gutturalis
ACATTTTTAGCCTCGGTTATATAAACATATGCATTTTTTATATCACTTTTAAATTGGATTTATGAATTGGATGACCCTGAGTAGAAGTAAAGGCAATGGAGCACATAATAGTTGTAGGTCCCTGTTTTCAACTTCTTCTGGCTTTGAAACGAGACATGAATCGTTTAGGGTCTTGTTTCTTATTTGAGACCCCACCCAGAGTACTGTGTTCAGATGTGGGGCCCCCAGCATAAAAAAAGACATGGACCTGTTGGAGAGAGTCTGGAGGAGAGCCACAAAATTGGTCAGAGGGCTGGAGCACCTCCCCTGTGAGGACAGGCTGGCTGAAAGAATTTGGGTTGTTCAGCCTGGAGAAGAGAAGGCTCCGAGGAGACCTAATAGCAGCCTGCCAGTACCTGAAGGGGGCTACAGGAGAGATGGGGAGGGACTCTTCATCAGGGAGTGTAGTGACAGGATGGGGGGCAATGGGTATAAGCTGAAAGAGGGCAGATTTAAGTTAGATATTAGGAAGAAATTTTTCACTGTGCGGGTGGTGAGGCAGTGGCCCAGGTTGTCCAGAGAAGCTGTGGATGCCCCATCCCTGGAGGGGTTCAAGGCCAGGCTGGATGAGGCTTTGAGCAACCTGGGCTAGTGGGAGGTGTCCCTGCCTGTGGCAGGGGGGGGGAACTGGATGATCTTGAAGGTCCTTTCCAACCCAAACTATACTATGATTATTGCTCCCCAAAAATACAATGAAAAGTCTCTAACAATTAAAATGTTTTGCTAGATTTGCAGGGCTCCTAGTGATATAGAAATAGCTGTGATAATAATAACGAGATACGAAGTGATTTGTGTAGTATCTGCGCCCTCACAAGGAAAGCACCTAATTCTTCCAATCTCATCCTATTTCAGTATGTGATTCAGCAGAGGTACCGTGTTTCCTGCAGCTGTATATTAATGCGCACAGGCATACGCTCTTTCCTCCTCTCTAGGATTGTCAAAGCCCATCACGAGTTTCAGATGGAGAATTCCAATTGAATTTAGTTGCAACTGAAATGCTTAGTGGCCAGGAAGCTAAGGAGAAGTGAAAATTTTCACCACAATTCCTGGTCTTTGGCATATCTGGATGTTGCTTGGCTCTGCAGTATTCAGAGGTGCCCAGGACACTCACAGCCATTTCTGAGTGTTACTCAGTGAAGTGCCCAAGCAATGCAGATGAATTGGGTTGTGAATGACTTCAGACCTTCATGGGAACATTCAGGCAGATGAAACCGCACAAACTGAATCTGACAGAGTAGCTTGTCAGACTTGCACACTGCTTTAAGCTCAAGGAGGCTTCATAACATGGAGCAGCATGGTAGAGATGGAAGAAATCCGTGGAAAAGAGTCAGCAGAAAAAAAACAGGCAAGCACCATTTTCAGTGCTGCCAGCACCAATCCGTTACAGAGAGAGAAAATAAACTCTCATGCTTTATGGAGGCTTCCTGGGACATGTCAATCCTGATAAACGTATTTTAATGTGTCTCACATGGTTTGATGTGTGCGTGTTTACGTGTCCCACATCTGCTGGCTGCTGTGTGCTGCCTGTGGCCGTGGGCCAGTTTGAAGCAATTTTGTCTATAGTGGAATGTGGCTATCTAAACCTGCTCCTGATCACTCCAAGTGGGGGAATAATTGACAGTCTACCAATGCCTCGGTGAGCACAAAAGTAGACAGGGTTTCAGGAGCTGCCAGCCCTTTGGCAATTTTAACATTCACGTTGCCTTCCTGTTTGAGAACAGCAAGTCTTTAAAAATATACCCCTAGGTGTGGTTTTTAGAGGTATATAATGTAGGTATAATTAATTAGATCACTTTGGTGCTTATGAAGTGCTTATGAAATTCTTGGAGAGCTTCAGCTATGACAGTTCTGGTCAAAGTTCTGTGTGTATCAGGTGTACCTGGTCCTCAGTCAAATGTATTAAGATGAGAATAGGTAAATTTCATGCTCAAAAAAAGAAAAGAAAAAAATAGTCATGATTTTTCTGAGTTGGGTTTATCACAATGCTAGCAAAAGATTCTCAGGGTTTCAAACATTTTAACAGTGATCTTACATTTGCCATGTCCTTTACCCTGTTCCACTTAATTACAGGAGAGTAAAGTGGAAACACTGTCTTTGTTTGCATCTCCATGTCCCGCTTGAGAATAAAGGGATTGCTTTGGTGTACTGACAGCAGTATCTGACCGACAATGGCTGTAATACCATCTACTAATTAGAGGATTTGGTGAAATAATTGCAATTTTCTACTTAAATTAGAAAAGTACTCTTAGGAAAATCTGTGATCCTTCTTTATGTTGGGGGATATACAGAAGGCTTGCATCAGGCAGGACAGGCAAATAACCGCATGTTCACAAAGCAGACTACATCAGAAAGACAAAAGCAACAGTTCTTTATAAGGAGAAAACCCAACACTTCTCAACTGGGACACATGGTTCTCTCCACCTCTCTCTCTCTACCCATCTGTTATACGTGCACCTCACAACTCTTGCCCGTTAACTGTGTTATTTCAATATTAGTCAATAGTATTCCACAGCACAGCAGCAGGAGGGTTGTTTGAGAAAAGCACAAAATATATTATTGCAGCATTTTATGAAGAACAGCAGGGGATCACAAACCACTTAAGTTTCCGTGCCACAGAAGTATGATTATGTATTTATAAAGATTAATTTTTAATAATGCTGTTAGCTACAAATGTGCCTAGATCACATGTTTGGGTACAAATATTCCTTGAACTCCGGTGAAGTTCACATCTAAATTCAGAACAATGAAATATGTACAATATTTCAACTAGGTCTGGAATGTATGAAGATGCTGGATATTCAGTTGCCATGGAGTTTTCATACCTGATTGAATATTACTGGAACTTCTGGTGCTTGTGTTACAACTGTGCCCATCGTTCATTTCTCTTGATGTGTAGTCACGATAATGCTGATATTGCAAAGAAAACTGTAGTCTTATCATTTTCTTTAAGTGTGGAACTCCTGACAGTGCAGAAGTGGTATTGAACAAACCAGGAAAACAAATACTCATAAATTCCTATACTGAGCATTATACATCTAAGCATATTTTCAAATAATCCGGAGACTGAAAACCTAGCAGCAGCACCAGGATTGGACTTTGTAGTATCTTCATCGAAGCTTCTGGAAGCTGGTGTGCATTTGCATGTTAAACCTGCTCTGTATCTTGTGTGGAGAAACCTCCATGAAGTTCAGAGCCAGGAGCACCAGCCTTGCAGAACTTGCCTTTCTCAAAGAATAAATTGACTGGAAAAACTGCTCCCTCTTGCTGTTCATTTTTAAGTGGAAGTCCTCTGTGGGGACTTTTCATTAATGAAGTCTCATGCTTCAGATGTCTTTTCGCCATCTAAGTTGTTGGATTGGGATGGGCAGCCTGGCTCGAGTCACTGTTTTGGACAAGCTATGTTCAGTAGCAGCTGGCCAGCACGCAGCTGCCATAGTTGAAGCCATAAAGATGGGTGTTAAGATGTTCTCTGTTTGTATATGGGTTAATCTTTTCCATGTAATATTTTCAGAGGTACTAAGTATATATTGCATAAAATTTTCAAACGCGATACTTCAGAGCAAACGTATTTGAAGAGCTCAGAGACATAAATGGAGCACAGTTGGAGGGTGAGGGGAGAAGCACTTCTACATTGAGAAAAAACTTTTGATCCAGTCTTATCAATGGGTTTTGACATTATTTTGGTGTTACAAATGGCATAGGAACTTAGTTGACACTAGGTTATAAGTGACTGACACAGAGATCATATTCTGTAAACTTGAGAATTTTGCACAGAACATGCTGTCAGTTGGCTGCCGTTTCCAAGACTATGTTATTGCAACCTGGAGGATGTCCTGGGTTAAGCTGAGACAGAGTTAACTTTCTTCATAATAGCTAGCAAGAGGCTGTGTTTTGGATTTGTGCTCAGAAGAAAGCTGATAAGAAGTGACCCTCAGGTGGGGGGGTGGGGGAGGGAATTGCGTGAGCGGGTGTGTGGTTTGGCCCCCAGCCAAGGGCTTAACCCATCACAAGGAAAAACCCCAAGATGGTGATTATGGTGTAAGTTGTACTCTGTAAGGTAGGTTGGACTAATACCAATATGGAGGTGAAGAGGCTTCAGAGGTTCTAATTTAAGATCCTCCCACGTTTTGCCAAGTTTGTCACACCTCGTCTATATGGTGGGTGCCTCAGTGTGTGCCTCAGCTGAGCAATCAATGTCGCCTTCTATGTTATGAAAAGGCAACTGCCTTTAGTGTTTTATTTTAGCTTTAATAATCATATTGTTATTTGTTAGAAAGCACGTGGCTGGCCATATCAGAATATGTAGTCTCCTGTATACTTTTGGAATAAATTATGCAGTTATTTTGCTGGATGCAGTAAATCCTGTAGCTGTAAGGTGAATTGAAAGTAAAGCAAGTACTTCAGAAAATGCTTTCTGCTGTTCAGTGATGTTTCCAAAACTTCTGCCTCTGCCATGCTACTTCCCCAGCACAGCTGGCTGGGGTCCCTGGCTCTGCTCATCTGTATCATTATATTTTGCTATATAAAAGCAGAAGACTCAAGTTCAGGTGCCTCCATTCTGATTCCTCTGAGGAGGCTGGAGCGTTGAACTGCTTGTTGCAAGTACCATCGAAGCCTACCTTGTTCAGTTCCCTTGTATCTTTAAGTAATTTATAACGAGCAGAAAATAAAGAGCACCTTGTGTCATAGACTGCCCATCCTTTAGCATATTTTCCTGCTAGCATCTTTTTCCAAAGCAGAAGCGTAAGCACAGATATGTTACTTTTGCATTAAAATTTAGCATACCTAACTTTCATAAATATTAGTCTAGAAAAACATCTCTGTATTTAATTTTGAATTTATTTCCATCATGCATATCTGCCTATTGGCATTTCCTTTTGTTGTGGTTTTGTGTGGTGGGTTTGTCTGGTAGCAGGGAGGGGCCACAGCAATGGCTCCTGTAAGGAGCTGTTAAAGGTTTCCCTGGGCTCCAGCTCTGCTGGCAGCAAGGGAGGGGCTGCAGTGGTGGCTCCTGTCAGTAGCTGCTGAGGTTCCCCCCCCCCCCCCTGCCATAGCCCAAGTTGCTGCCGTGGCTCGCCCGAGAGCCAGTTTCCTCGGGAGCCGATGAAGACCTGCGGCGGAGAGAGGAGCGAGATTTTTGAGAGGAAGGACCACACGACACTCCGGTCAGAGAAGGGAAGCAAGAAGGAGAGGAGCACCCCCGGAATTCCCCCTGTCGCATGGTGAAGATTCACGGTGACGGACGGTTTGTCCCTTGGTGCAGCCCATGAGAAGATGCAGCCGTGGAGGACCCCACGTAGGAATTTTGGAGATGCCCACGCCGGAGCCAGGCAGTCATCGGGGGACTGTGGTCCTGTGTGGAAAGGACTCACACCGGAGACGTTCTGGAGAAGGACTCTCCCGTGAGAAGGGACCCCAGGCTGCAGCCGGGACAGACTGTGAGGAGCCCTCCCCTGAGGAGGAAGGAGCGGGGACTGACTGCACCCCCCATTCCCTGCCCCCTGTGCCGCCGGGGGGAGAAGGGACAGAACAAAGCCTTTGGGCTTCGGAAAGAAGGGAGGGGTGGGGGAGAAGTGCCTTTTTAAGATGTGGTTTCTCTCTCTCTCAGTATCTCAGTATTTGATTTTTTTTTTTTTTTTTTTTGTCCAAGTTGTGTCGGTTTCTTGCCCGTGACCCCAAGGGGTGAGTGAAACCCTCCCTGTCCCTGCCTCAGCCCACCAGGTGTTTAACAAAGGACTATCCCTGTGGCCTTTCTAAACCACGACACCTTTTCATAAATATTGCCACACTCAAGCTTCACTCACGTGATTACCTATAAAAAGCACAGTTAGTTGGCTGGCTGGATGACATATCCATGCTTCTATATGGGAAGAGATGTTTGAAATAACGTAAATGGACAGAGTGTACCAAATCCTGTCACCTGAGCTTTAGCCTGGTTGGACAAAGATCTGATCCTGATCTGATCTGATCTGATAATGCAGGCCATTTGGAACAAAATTGAGTCTTAATTGTATATTGCCAACATAATTCATAGCTCAGCCTCATTTTTGTAACGGCCCCTTTGCTAACGGTTGTGTGACTCAACAGCATTTGGCTGATCAACTCCTGGGTCAGCTCCTCCGTGATTTCCCTGAACAGAGAATACAGACAGTGGTGGAAGGGGGAAGGTTGGTTGAGCTCCAGTCACACCAGTTCGAGGATGTTAGACTGCTTCTGTAAATCTATTAAAAAATAAGTATGCCTATTTTGTTTGCTATGTTTGGATATATAGGAAACATATGTAAGCTGTAGAAATAACAGTGACAAGCAAGACTTTCTAAATCACTGGAGATATTTTTATTGCCGTTTTCCAGATATATTTTCTTCTTCAGGTTTTAGCTAGGCAGTACATGATAAGGGTACAGCTTTCTGTATTTAAGAAGTGCTCAGCACAGAATATAGCTCTTGAGAAACCATTCCTTTTAACCAGATTTATTTCATGTAGATGAAATTCAGCAAGGAAATCTCCTGCAGGTGGCTATGCTAGTCATTAATATTGCTGGTTCATAAGGGAGCCCAGAAGGGCAGTAGCCAAGAAGAGCAGCCTGAGCCAGAGTTGGGACCTTGCTAATGGCAAACGGAGGGTGATCAGGACACCGCACGCTGCCTCCTGTATTGTTTGAAAGCTCTCCTTCCTCTTAAGCTGAGCTCAGTTATTCTCATGCATAAGGAAGAGGTGGTGGTCTAACATATATTTGTTTGCTCCCAGGCTGGGCTCTGGTCAGCAGATGCTACCCACACCAAGCATTTCCATCTCTTTCTGCAAGGGTTTCACTGCCTACCCCAAAGGGTTTTTTTCACGGTTACACAGCTCCTTAGATTTGTAGCTGAAGTTCAGTTTGGGCAGAAATTGCAGCAAGGGGTGGGACTTATTTCTGAATTCTGTTCACCATTGTACTTTGAAGTTGATTAAAGTTGGAGTGATGACTAAGCAGCTGGGCTGGGAATCGGAAAACCCCTGAGCTCTGCTGCCAATCTGCTGTGCAATGCAGAGAGCCTCTGTGTTTCTGCAGATCTCTGCGCATGCAGCCTGCCTGGCCCAGGCAGCGGCTTTACTGTGTCGGTTGTCAGTGGGATATCGTCCTGGGACTGCACACTTACTGCTTCCAATGTAATCTACCGTATCTGGTTGGAGATCGCTGTGGCTCTCTGCAAAGCAAGTTCCTCGTCCCAGCCTTCACCTTACTCTTTCTGACCTTTCAGGACTTGTTCAGTAAACCTCGCTCCTCAGCCTTGCTGCCCTGACCGTTGACATAAGCCTTCACCCAGTGATTTCAACCTGCCCTACAACTGAAAACAGCTGGGTAACCTCCCCTGTCAAAACCGCAAAACCTTGTCAGGCTCTGTGGAAGCTGGTTAAGCTCGGGTTGAGCTGCTCAGTCTCTGAGCGACTCTTTGCCTTTGAAGGGGCTTCTCTGTGCTGGAATTACTATTGGTAAAGAAACTGCCTATAGCACCTGGCTATAAAAAACATGAAGAGCACGCTCATTAAATCAAAAGTTATTTCCACTTGGTCCCATTGGTAACTAATTTAAATAGAGATGGTTTTTGAACTGAAAATTTATGTCAAAATATGAGTAGAAAATGAGTTAAGACTAAAATATTTGGCATGATGATATTCAGTGTTTGAGCCCCAGACAGAAAGAGAGGAGAAGCACACAGGCTCTGGGAACCTCATCAGCAAAAACCTTGGTTAGCTTCCCCAAGACCGGTTTTATTAGTAAGGCATATGAAAGGTCAAGAAGATTTCTTGTAACAGCCTATTTACGACATTTATTCTAAGGAGTCTATATCATTAAAATAGCTTTAATGCAATTAAATGCAGACAATTATCTGCAACCAACCTCTGTCTTTTCGTATGCCTGCTGAATCTTACACAGAGAGAACTTTTATTTGCTGTGATCCCATAACAGCAAAATAAACTGACAGAGCGTTCTCGGGTAGTTACAAAAGATAAATTAAAAACTGTGATGAAATAAAGCCCACTGTTCAATATGGTCATCACATAAAATAGACTTGACTTTTAAATTCAGATTTTCAGACTCTGTTCTTACCTAGTATCTGACAAGAATCAGACTCCAATTTTATTTTGACTCCAAATTCAAGCCAGGCAATTGCCTCCCCCATCTTGAGGTTGTCAACAAGAGAGAGTCATAAAGAAAATGACTGGGTGGAAACGTAAAAGCACAAAAAGAAATAGGACCTTTTTTTAAAATAGGACCTTTTTTTAAAAAGTATTGATCTTAAATAGAGAAGTTGTGTTTACTACAGCTTGAGGCTTTCCTTTCTCTAAAAATAACTTTAATATTATAGGCATTGGTTGTGACAGCAGGAAACACCTACAAGGATGTGGCTTGTAGAAATACATGATAAAGAAATAATATTTTGAAATGCCTCACTTCTTCCACTGCAATGACACAGATTCCTTAGCTGCCTGCCTGGAGAACCAGGACGACATACGAATGATTTTCCTTAGGCACTTCACCAATTTCCGTTGCTTTATTCGTCACTTCTTCAGGAAATCCACATCACAGCAGCAATGTGTGCTCTTCCTTAATATAAAATACAGGCGTGTTGGGATTAGAAATTTATACACAAAAGAAACCTATTCATGGCACTGAAACTAACCTGAGAAAAGCTTTTTCTTCATTTCATACTTAACCTAGCTGGTCTTAAAAAATTACATTAAAAGCCTGTGCAAGCTTAGAGGTTTCCTGCGGAGCCTTTGTCTGCGCCCAGAGCAGAATATCATGTTGGACAGGGTCTCGTGCCAGCGAGTGAGTTAACCACATATTGCCTCACCGTTTCAAACTGGGCCATGAATTTCCCTTTGGCTCTTGCTCTTGCTTGCTTTCTCCTCTCCGTTTCCTCCTGTGCACACTTCCTCAAGCAGCTTCTCCCTTTCCTCCTTCATCCACAAAAATGCCTGCAACCCTCCCCACTCCTACGCTGCAGAAAGCATTAAACCAGCAGCAGCAGGGGAGTGCCAGCCCGGATCAGGGCGCGCAGCTGGGTCATCTCTGTGCGTGTGCCTCGGAGGCACGTCCCGAGCTGGTGAGTCTCACAGCTGAGCCCTGAACACCCGGTAGCGAAGGTTAATAACAATGTGATAACCTCCGTTTCAGTTAAGTTTAGAGAGCAGGAAACTTGACTGCTTTAGACATGCCCTTAGCAGACAGTTTTTGCCCTGAGTCTGTAGAAGGACAAAGCCAATTCAAGATGACAGTTTTGTGCTCATATAACACTCTTCCCCCTTACGGGCAGTAACTCTTTATATTTTGAATTCAAAGGGCTGGACACAGCCCCCGCAGCTACTTTTCTGAGCAGTAACACACTCACTGCAATGGACAATAAAAATAGGCAAATAGAGACTCATAGAATCCCAAGATGGTTTGGGTTGGAAAGGACCTCAGAGATCAACGAGTTCCACCCCACTGCCATGGGCAGGGACACCTCCCACTAGCCCAGGTTGCCCAAAGCCTCATCCAGCCTGGCCTTGGACCCCTCCAGGGATGGGGCATTCACCCTTACTTAATATCCCCCCCTTACTCCCCAGTGCAGCCATCCTGAATCTCTTCTGGTAGATCCTTGTCTCCAGCTGTAACTGTCATTCACAGAATAATAATAAGATCCAGTTCAGGTTTCCTCTGTACCTTTTTTTAACTCGTGTTCACTTAATGCCTATAAACTCATACACTGAAAGAGAAACGATACATCTCCCACTTCATTCTCACTGCTTCTGTTCTGGCCTTGGTCTTGGACCACACTGTTTCAGCAGAAAAGCTAGGACTTTCGGAGTGGCCTGAGGCATCTGTCTTAGGGGACTAAAGTGACTGACAGTTCTAATAACTGTGTCACTCTTACCAAATTACTGCTTCTGCAGCACCCCGCGTGGAGATCATGGTGTTGAGAGTTGGCTTTGGATGTAATTCCGTGACATTTTTCTTCACTTCCTAAAAATAAAACTGAAATGTATTTTCTCTGGAATGTTGTGGTTTAGGTTTTATAAAATAGTGGTTTTGAGAACTCATATTTTATGAGATGGCTAATCAGAGACCTTTATAAGACTCTGTGTAGATATTTAGTACTTTTCTGAATGTTGAGACCTTTTAAATTGAGCACTAGAACCAAGAAGCACAGAATACATGTTACATTGGTGAATTTTAATGTACTGAACAGCAGCGAAGTGAGCCTGGATTTTCGGTGGTAGCATTCAAAGTGCAAGCACACAGTGACAGTACTACAATATCAAATACTAAAATGAGAGATTTCTCTGAGGGAATGCTTAGTTGTAGCTTATATATGGAAAACTATTAACTAAAAATAAACCTTAAAAATAATTCTTAAATAGACCCAAAAGGATGTTGTGTATATTTTTCTCTCATTAAAATCAAACCTTTCCTGTTGTCTAAAATTATCTTTAATTAGGATTGCATAAACTAACAATGAAACTGCTGAGGATTAGAAACAGACACATTCAGCTTGTGGTTTTAATTAGATTAAGCTCTTCATTGCCAGAAGTAAGAGATGAAGCGTTAGACCTCTTTAACGTTTAATCTGGTGAATGCTTTATAATGGCATTTAATATTGTGAGGCAAAAGTTTACAGGGGGGGGAAAAAAGCAATCTGCCAACATCTTACGTAATGCTTGCTTAGCTGTTTGTCACATTTTAAAGACAGATTGTTTCAGGAAGGCATACCAAGACCGGAGGGGGTTCTCACGTATATGCACAGTTGCGTAAAAGTCTAGAACACCTCTAAAGTGGCTTTGTCAGGAGCTACTTCCCTTTCATCCCTATTTAACATCTGGAAAAGAGTAAGTCTAGTAGTGGTCCTAATAAGTCGTCAGATCCGTGATGAGACAGCCCTATGGGTGGGATCGCCAGTGCAGTGTGCTTTGTGTTGAAATGCATTCCTACTCGGTATGTGATGTTAGGTTGATAATAAGCAAATTTATTAGTCTGTTCAGGGCTGCAGACTGCAGATTCCCAGTGCAAGCATTGGAGATGCAAAATTACAGCTCCCCTGTCTGCACTGGGTGCCAGGTCGTCATGATCCATTAGCGGAGTCAAGAGTATTTTACTGAGCTTTCTTGTGATCAACACTAGTCACCTTTCAGCTGCCTCTCTGAGGCTCCCGAGAGTATGGAACGGAGCTCATCTCCAGTGTCTTAGCAGCAGATTCCTGATGTGGACCGCAGAGAAGACTATTAGGGTTTATTTGCTTTGCCAATGCAGCTGTGCCAGATGTAACCACTTCTTTCCTCTCTGAGTCTGTACCGCAAAAAAGCCCTAGAGAGAAATCAGGTCTGTGACCTCCCTCCTGCAGGCGGTGCACATGCTGGTTCTTTCCTCCTCACCCATAGAACATAAATGTCTGGAGAAGAGGACACAGCAGAATAAATGTGCTCTAGCACTCACCAGCTAGCAGGGAAAAGGCAAAAGGAGCATCTTCGTATAAAGGTAGTCTTCAAACTTTGCTTCTTAGGACAGGCTCAGCCTGGCTGACTGTTTCAAGTTCTTGCTCTCTTCAGTGCCCTCTCCCCATTTTCCAAAATTTAGTTCTGACCTGCATGACTCAGTCCAGAAGGTAAACGCTATGGTGTTTAACTAAAAGATGCTGTTTATAATTAAAATGTGAAACCAAGCTCCTGAGACCTTAAATGCCTCTGTCCCAGAGATGTTTTGGTAAGATTTTGGGAAATGTTTTTCTCTGGAATTTGAAAACATTCTGTTTTCCAGAATTCCTTTATTTCAACAGAATAGAGGGATTGCAACAGTTGCGTTGATGTGAACAGTGTGACTCCACTCCATCAGGAAGGATAACAATATGGGAGTTCAAAATAGAATGGGTTTTAAGTTGATAATAAGTTCAAGATATTTTTGCTAATAGGTACTAAAGTAAGGCTAGGGGCTACAACTAATAATCAGCAAGTTCTGCTGTTTCTAAGTGAACAAAATTGCACGTGAAGTCAGCTGAAAGCTGGGCTTGGTTATATTTGTCTTGGTGTACTTGGATCCTGGTCCAGGTGAACTTGGTTGTAATATTACAGAGCATTGCAGTTAACCACCCCAGTAATACCCCTGCAGCTAAGGAAATAATGCTTTCTTCCCAGTGAAAGGAGATTGCCTTTGAGGAGTTTGACCTACCACTTCGCAAAATGTCCTTGATGAACAGAGTTCAGAGAACTAAACCTGTCTAAAGGTTGTTCCACTGGACTAATAAAATCTGTCATTATTCAGTTCCTTAAATTCAATAGTGAATTAAATTGTGGGAGCAGTTACCCTGAGCATTCATACTCAGAGATAGGTGACATGGTCTTTTTAAATAAAAATGTTATATGAAGGCAATGTGATCTTAAGGGAAAGCAGTTCGTATGACATACCTTATGTCTTGTCTCATTTAAACTGGGTTCCTCTTAACTGAACCTCTCATTACAAACATATCTGAGGGAATCACTGTACGTGTGCTTATTTTTGGGCAGAAAGGTTAATATTTCTAATTAGAAAAAGGCTCACTAAATATTTTTAAGTCAACTGCCTTTGATCATAAAGGCTTCTTAGACATTTTAAACTTTTTATTTATTTAAGTGGAAGCCATTTGTTCCTCAATTAAATTCTACTGGAGAAAGCAGAGGCATCGCAAATGTTAGAGAGTGTAGGAAAGATGGTAGTTTTCAGCTAGCTGAAACTGAACTTATGAAGGTTACAGGCTGATTTTCCTTTCTAAAATGGGTATTCATGTGAAAAACATCATGTTTCGGTTTTCCCAGTAAGCTGTGTTTTACTTGTACATTAAGAGTGGGCATTTGTAATGTTTTCAGAGTGATCCTGATATTTTTACGTACCGAAGTTGGCTTAATTTCAGAGGAAACTATACTTTAATTTCAAAAGAGTTAATCTTGCAATCCCTACTTTTCTGGGATTTGTAGGGAACTAGTTTTGTTGGAGATGCAGGTGCTGTTGCTTTTTTAATTATTGGCCAGCTTTATGGATATAACCAGATAATGATGGTAACGACTCAGCCAGTACAATTGGTTCCTTCATCCACAGGATATTATGGGAGTCACAACTCAAATTACCAGCTGGGAACAGTAGTAAAAATACGAGTTGTATTCCCACTTTCTAAGCAATGGAGAGCTTTGTGGGGGGGCAAACATATTGCGCAGTGGTCCTGTTGGGTATTGCTACAAGAAATATGGGGCAGAAGAGCAGTGATGCTCCATCGTACAGAATCTGTGGGGCAGAAGGGCAGCGGTGCTCCATCCTCTGGCGTTAGCTGCGCGAGGATGGTGAGGGAGCCTTATCCGCAGATGGAGCACTAAGCACAGGTGTGGAGTTGGCCTTAGATTTCCAGTAGGAATAGTACCTGAGAGAGAGAATGTTAAGACATACTCTAATATTTGAGCTGTTTGATCTTCTTTGACAGAAGCTGCTGTTGAAATGCAAATGATTAATTAATTACAGCACAGCACCTCACGGGGCAGAAGAATTGGGTTGTGCTGTAATTTATGAGTCCAGCAAAACAACCTCGTGAAACTTTACAAAAACTGGGGAGCCTGGGAGAAAAGTGAGTACTCGAGCCCAGATTTAGCGAAGCAATTAAGCAGCTACTGTATCAGCCTGGCAAAGCAGTTGCCCCCCCTCTTCTTCAGTCCTCCTCTGTGTAGTTGGTGCATGTTTCCAGGGACTGAAGGAGAGGAAAAGGAATCAAAGAATAAGAAAGAAAAGTCTTCCTGAAAAGAAGTACAAATTCAGCAAAGAGAGAAGAAATAGTGATTCTTCTTGGCTATGGTTGTCTCACCTGGTAAGAAGATACTAGCTCACCTGGGATTTAAGAATTTTATTTGTATACAATTAGCTTTTGAGCCAGATTTATCCCCTTGTCACATTCCAAAGATGCAGGATATTGCAGTTTAAAGTAAGTATTTTATTACATTCATAAAAACTAGCTTGAGGAAGTGTTTTTCAGCAAAACATCAAAAGAATTGTATTTTTTTGAAAACCCACAAAACTGTTGTGATACTGTGGAAGACATCACCTCTCCACTTCAGGAGGCATGGTTAAAAGGCTGCCAGTGTTGATGCTATAAGGAGGGCTGGCCCCACACCATACCTTTGTGGTTAAGTTAATGTAACATGCACCCTCAGCAAGTTTGCAGATGAGACCAAGCTGTGTGGTGTGGTGGACACGCTAGAGGGAAGGGATGCCATCCAGAGGGACCTGGACAGGCTGGAGAGGTGGGCCCATGCCAACCTCATGAAGTTGAACAAGGCCGAGTGCAAGGTCCTGCACGTGGGTCGGGGCAATCCCGAGCACAAATACAGGCTGGGAGAGGAGAATGGATTGAGAGCAGCCCTGAGGAGAAGGACTTGGGGGTGTTGGTAGATGCAAAACTGAACGTGAGCCGGCAGTGTGCGCTCGCAGCTCAGAAACCAACCGTGTCCTGGGCTGCATCAAGAGAAGCATTAGCAGCAGGTCAAAGGAGGTGATTCTCCCCCTCTACTCTGCTCTCGTGAGACCCCACCTGCAGTGCTGTGTTCAGATGTGGAGTCCTCAGCACAGGAAAGACATGGACCTGTTGGAGCAGGTCTGGAGTAGGGCCATGAAGATGATCAGAGGGCTGGAGGACCCCCTGTATGAGGACAGGCTGAGAGAGTTGGGGTTGTTCAGCCTGGAGAAGTTTTAAGTTTGATTTGGTTGTCAGAGCCTGTACCTAATGCTTGTGTTACTGTGATTGCTCTTCTTACAGTACTAGTACAGTTTACTAAATCTGTTCAAAAGTTTGTTCTCTGTGGCATCAATTAGCCATGTATGATTATCTCTTTGGGGAAAGAGAACAGTTTTACAAAGTCCAATAGCATTACACAACAAATATCATTTTGATCCCTCAAAAGTTCATTAACAAAACCAGACATAATTAATGTCTCTTTTCAGGCCTTTCTATGTACCAAGAAAAAAATCAGATAGGGAAATTGTTTTAAAAAAAAAGAGATTGTCCCCCTTTAAATTGTTTTTTGAACTGTCAAAATGACACCATTGTTTAGAGTAATTTAAGTAATGCAAAAATATGTGAACCCTGCTGCATCAATTTATATCTGCAATAAGGACAGGAACTCTAGTGAAATTTCGTCTAAGATTTAGAAAGGTATAATGAGAGCAGGATTTGGTTCTGTGATTGCAGTAACTAGTTACCTAAATTGGGCCTTTATTTTTACTCTTGAAAAAAGTCAGAACTCACTATAATATGTTGAGATGGAGGGAAGCCAGCTGGCAGGTCCATATCTATCCATTGACTAAATAAATACAGTGTCATTAAATAATTTGCTGCAAATATAAAATCATCATTATTTAATTATGTTCTATTCTTTGCCAAGGCAGCAAACCTGTTGTGAATAAGCCTCCTTGCACTCAGTATGTAATACCGACTGAATGTTTTCCTACAGTGATACTTCAGAGTCACACCTGCCTGACTCCCCCTTGATGTCTGAAAGACAACACAAAAGGCTATTTGATCTCCAAACTATTCAAGATAATGCTAAGCAGATTTTAAGTCCTGAAGGGTTTTACTTCTTAAACATAACACAAGAGATGCTTCCAAGGAGAACCTACTCAGTAACTGCTCAGGGGTTTTCATACATTCATCTCCTCCACTGTGTTTAGCCCTTGGCTTTTTCTCAGATAAAGCCTTCAAAACCCTAATGTGTCATCTGAAACCCAGAAAAACATGTATTTTCTTAATTTTCTACTTTTCCCTGGATTTTTTTTTAAGCTTTTCATTCTGCATTGTTTTATTTCCTGGCTTCATGGGTAATCATGTATTTCTGTGGTTGATGCCAGTTTGCATAGTTGTTATTACGCACATTGTTATGCATAGCTGTGATTATGTCAAATCCCACAAAGCAGTCTGGAAATCCTGCCGGTATTCATGGGCGTGTCTGGACTGCTTGGCCAAGCTAGTACCTTTGAAGCTTAGCAATGCTATCTCATTGACACATCATTTATTTTCAGCCACTATCTATTAAATAAACAGCAAAACAGGAAAAAAAATGACAAACTGCTTGCTACCGTACAGTAAATAAATCCCATCCCAAAGACAAGAGAGACTCCCTAAAGCTCTGATGCTCTCGAGCTTTTCTTAGTTTCTTAAAGTATTTCTTAAAGACTGCAATAATATCTGAAGGGCTTTGGAGAACAGAAAGAATAGTTTACTTAGTCTAGTGAGCTGCACTTACAGATCTCTGGGCTTTCAGAGTTTCGATAGATGTCAATGGGAGAGGCATCTGAATAAGTGTACCAGGAACGAGAACCAAGTTCGTAGTAAGTTCCTGTAAATCTACATGGCTTACAATATGAACAGGTATACTCCTTCCAATAAAAAAAAAAAAAAAATTCCTGAACCTTTCCCTAAACTTAAAACCCAACAAACCTTTGCATTTCATTTAAAGAAGGTAAGATGATGTATGTCTTTGGTTGTTTTCTGTTTTGAAAGTCTCTGTGCTTCCTGATCCCATTTCCCTGTCCAGTCACAGAAGTGTACCTGAAATCTTTGGAGGGACTGAAATCTTCTCCTTTTTAGGTTCTAACCTCAGTCGGTGATCAGCTGTGTTAATTACTGTATCTGTAATTGGGAGAGGAATTGCTTAAACTTCTGAGTTCATGACTTGCAAAATATATGGTCACCTCCATTGACCTGGAAGTATCTAGACCATTGATTCTCAAGCAGTTGGTCTTCAGCTTGGCAGTGAGCACCATTCTGAGACTTAATGTCGAAATGCAGCTGCATTGTGCGGCTGGATAATGCAAATATGTTTTCATATGGCAGCGGCTGTGAGAATTGCTGAGGTAAATAATAACACAAATCGGTTAAAAAGAAAAATGAAAGGAAGTCTGTATTCATACACAAATGAAGTCCAGGGGAAAACTGCAGTGCAAAGGAGAAGTCAGTGTGGGGAGAACTTACTGCAGAAGCCCCCACAGCTGTTAAAAGAAGGATCTCCCTTATGACAAAGAAATAGAACCACAGAACGGTTTGGGTTGGAAAGGACCTTAAAGATCATTGGGTTCCAACCCCCTGCCATGGGCAGGGACACCTCCCACCAGCCCAGGTTGCTCAAAGCCTCATCCAGCCTGGCCTTGAACCCCTCCAGGGATGGGGCATCCACAGCTTCTCTGGGCAACCTGGGACACTGCCTCACCACCCGCAAAGGAAAAAAAAATAGCTCACATGTAAGAATAAGTGACATGATCCAATTAACTATTTACAATATCAGGGCTGCACCAAGGAGATTTTGGTGCAGAAGGTGTAACTTCTTCATTGCTGCAGAAAGACACTCAGGAAACTGCAAGCCATACTAAGCGTTTGTTACTCGCACCATGTGTAGGTCAGTATTCGTCTGAAAGTTTTCACTGGTGATTTCATAGCTATCTCATCAAATTCTGCTGCATGACTTCATTTACTGTTAAAATAGTAGCTTAAGTCTCGTACTCAGGAACTGGTTTAAGAACCTGGCTTAATTAAAATTTGCAAGGACTGAGGTTAAAGATATTTTCATTTCTAAATATTATGCATGTTCTGCTCTAAAGATTATTAACTTGGACTTTTTATAAAACAGAGTGCCACCTCCTGTGTTCAACAGGGCTGCTGAAAGGACAAGTGATGTGTGGTGTGATGGCTTCAGGATGCACATGGGATGCTGCAGTATCTCTGCAGTGCAAGGAAAGGCTCAAACTCGGAAAGAAACATAGCAGCAGCTGATTTCAGTTGGGATGAAGTGATGTGCTTTTGTTTGTAAACAAATAAACATAAGGTTAGCAGTGTGGCTTTTAAGGCTTTCACCATTTTAGTGCAAAAGCAGTGGAACCTGTTGGGTGTCATAATGTATACAGCAGCAGTTGGCATGTCACTGCGTGCTCCAGCACTTTTAATTGTTGTTAAATAGAAATCATGTACTAATACAGACTGGAAGATATCTGGAGGATATCTGGCCCAGCCTTTGCTGAAAGCAGGGCCATCTCTGGAGTTACGGTAGGTATCCCAGTCAGCTTTTAAATACTGCAAGGGAGAGAGATGGAGACTCTGGGAAACCCGTTCCAATGTTTGACTATACGTAGCGTGAGGACTTGCTTCGCTGGTATCTGATCAGAATTTCCCTTGCTGCAACTTGTCCATTGCCTTGTGTCACATTCAGCCGTTGTGGTGGGTCGCTGCTGGACCTGCTCCAGTTAGTCGGTGTCTTTCTGGTTCCAGGGAGCCCCAGAACTCTACAAAGAACTGTACTAGTATTTCTCTATTGTTTTGTAACGGTAGAACGCCTGTAATTTTTAATGGAATTGGAGGTATAAAAAGTTTGTGGTAAAACTTGATCCTTTCTCAGTGTTATTGGAGCATCCCTCAGACCCGTATTGGTGTGTAATGCTGTGGTATGCTGCTGTGCATTGTGTTTTCATTTAGCATGCAGAAATAAAAGGTAGCCACTGCACATTCTGCCCAGCCTTTAGGAGAGGATGGGAGATGTGCAGTCTCTAGTTTGACCAGCAGAGAAAAGAAAATTTCCAAACCAGATGCATTTTCTTTCAGTTTTATATTTATTTGTCTAAGTGCCTGCTAAGCAAAGCCCTTCAGTACATGCAAACAAATCAGTTTAAAAGCAAGAGGGTTCACATCAAATTAGCCTCATTATCAGGCTACCACATCAGCAACAGTGGGTTGAAAAGGTAAAATAAATAAGACAGCAGGTGAGCCTGTTTTGGGTTTTGCACGTTAAGCCGCTGATGTGAACTCCTCTCTGAATATCAGGGTGGGTCAGAATGGGGTGTACAAGTTCATATTTGCACAAACAAGAGATCTTTCCATTCCAGGATCTTTGAACTCAGAAGGTTTGTTGATGCTAAAAACACTCAGTGTTTGGTCGCTCAATCAGTATAAATCCATCAATAGTCTGAGGCTCTACCACCCATAGGTCAGTCCACCTGAATTACCTTTTTCATCTTAATAAGATGCCAGGATACTTGTTTGGCGTTTAAAAAGCTATCCAAATAATGGCATGGAAATCCTGAGAATATAATTGTGATATCAGTCACTGAGCTGTGCTCAGAGAGGGGAAGAAATCTTGTTTTACAAACAGCTGCTTCTCACTTTCCCTTCATGCTTCTCACTTTCCCTTTGTGTTTCAGAATGCCGCAACGTGGCTTTAAACAGCAGTACATAAGAGAGCATTTACCTCAGTGTTTAGCTCAGTCAAGCTTTAAAAAGGTTTGTGACTTCATGAAAGCATAATTTGGGGAATCTTCTTTTTTTAATGCAGGCCAATTGCTTCACGGTACCGAGGCAGGAAAGGTAAAGATCTGATGCTGCTGCCATTTCGTAAGTGCACGCGGTGGCTGTATGAAGGCAGCATCCTTACACACAGCCAGTTCTGCAGCTTTCCTTACACAGCTGAGGTGCAGATCGCAGTGCCAGCCAGCCCTACAGCAAAATACAACATGATGCACATGAGTTCTGTTGTAAAATAGTACAACGGGAAATTTATTTTTTTTCTGCTTTGTCCCTCCACCCTCCGAGAGGTTCATTAGTCTCTCCTGGAAGGCGCAGTTTGGTTCTTGCCTTCTAAAGAACTATGTCGAGGGGATAATTCTAGCCACTTTTCACACAGACACTTGAACACCTGTTTCTCCTTCATCTATCTGCCAAGGAATATTAGTTCAGGATAACACCTACTGATTTTATGTAGTATTGCTGTGGTTTTTTTATCTCATAGTAATAAAGGTGAATATCGTAAGTGGCTCTTCTATAGGCCTGAAGCAAAATTATATGTAACAAAATCATAAGATGCATGGGTTGTATGATAATTTTGCTTTAAACTAAATTTAAGATGCCATCACATGTAGCTGTCATGTTTTTTCCCAGTGTATTCATCTGAAATGTACACCACCCCCATATTCTGTGAGCCTGCTCTTTGCTATGGCAAATTCAAATATCTTGTAGTTAACGGGTTTCAAGGAACCTTGCAATATTTGCAGGTTATCAATGTCATCTTTTCCTGCTGCTTGTTCCTCATTTGCAATTATAATAATCCATGATATTTCAGCCATCTCCACAGCAACTAATTATGATGGCAGAAATAGGATGGCAGCTATCGCTATTATGCAGCAGAAGTAAGTGAACTTTCACAAAAATAGATCGTCCAAATCTTACTGATTTAAAAAAAGACCAGGATAGAGTTGGAACAGAGAAGTATTTAGGTAGAGGTAATCATTAAATTGTATTATTTCTTCAGTCACTGCTTTATCATTATTTTAATTAATGTATTTATAACAACATAATGGCATTTTGATCATGTTCAGAAAAATATGTCAAGGTAGTGTCAACTTTCATCAAACTTGTAGTTGTCCATGGAGCAGTGATTTGCAGTCTCTCTGTGGTTCTTCTGTGAAGTGTTACTCAAAATCCACAGAACCACTCAAATTTATTCTCCTTGTTAAAAAAAAAATCTACAGTCAGGTCATTACCCAGCACAGGGCAGAATCTCAGATTTCAGCTTTGCATTCCATTGGCACTTCATGTACTGCGCTGTCAGAAAGCAGTTGATAATAATTAAGATTTGTCCAACGTGAAATACACTCTTGTACTTCCTAGATCTGTAAGAAAAAAAAAGTAACACAAAAAAGTCGTAGCTTTCTCTGGAATTGATTAATAAAAAATCCTCTGTTACTTAACAGGTCTGATTTAATCATACAGGAAAAGTCTTCTGACATGGATCGTAAGGAGATAAAATTCATGATCCTTTTGAAGGCAAATTAGATGCCTTCGCACGTTTCCCAACAATGAGATAACTGAACACAGTGTATGGTTTTGTGTTTTGGGATGGAGGGTGTTTTCTCCTGATTCATTAGACACATTCTTTAAAGATAAATACGCTCAAGGGCAGACATAGTAGATGAAACCAACGTCCAGGTAGCCCAGTATCTTTTCTTGCAGTCAGCAGTTCTGTTTAGTAAAAGAATGTGCAAGAGGCCGGGTGTAAGTATGTATTTATCTGTCCTCTCACATAACAAATCAGATTCCAGCACTCCGAAGTTTTTATGCCAAAAGCTGCATCAAAGTTAAGGAGCCACATGTGGATTTATCCTCCGTCCCTTTGTGTCATTTGAACCCAATTACACTTTTGGCCTTAGCAGCTATCTCTTGCAGTTAATTCCACAATGATAAAAGACGTACACAAAAACACCTTTTTTTTTTTTTTTTTTTGAGATGCATCCTGATCATTTTCTTGGGTGCCTTTTATTTTTTTGCATTTTATAGACGAGTGAATGACTGTTAGTGCTGTTACAGACCTCTGTTGTATTCCCCATCTGTTGCCCCTTTCCCAGGGTGGAGATTTCTGGTTTGCAGTTTGCTGCAACGGTGTTTGCTGTAGTGTGGCCCGTGGTCTCGAGGGCAAGTGGTGCACACTGGTTCACGTCTCGGTGTTGCTGTGGTCCCTAATCTAGAGCAACGGGTCGTGACCGCGCTGCAGGAGAGCAGGAGCTCATGCTGCTGCTGAGGGCTGCCCTGTGCATTCAGAAGGCAGAAGCCCTTCTGGCATGAGTTTTGCCTTATCTCTGGGTCCGAAAGAGTGCAAGGGCTGTGGGGATGATTTGAAGGGCTATGCCAGGCCAAGGGAGCCCTGTCTGGTGCAGGGTATGTAGAGTAGGTGTACTGATGCTGGTTATGTTATGTTATGTTATGTTATGGGTTTTGTGCCCCCGTGTTCCTTCAAGAGCACTGTCTGGTGCAAGGAGACCACAGCCTTGGTGACAGTTGCCATGTACTTTTGTGAATATAAGGAGACCAGGACCTTGATATAAAAGATGACAAAAAAGTACAGCTTCACCGTTGCTCTTTACTCTCCTGTACGAGATACCCCATCCCTTTAATCATTCTTCTTCCTTTTTCCCCATAATTATTTTAGTTCTCCTGTATCTTTTGGAGATGGATAACCAGACTTGCATTGGCTGGGGACTAGTACACTAGGACAAAGGTGCTATATTTATTTCCAAATTTCTATTTCCTTTTTTTGTTGCCCCAAGCATTAAGATGATGTTTTCAGAGAGTTCTCTGCAGAGTTTCCAAGTGCTGTCTCCTGAGCGGGAATGACTAATTTAGCTGTTACTATGCATGTGTAGTTAGGGCTGCCTTTTCCCACGTGTCTTTTTTGCTCTTACCAATGTTGAATTTTGTCACACGTCACTTAGTATCATAAGATCTTGTCCAGCTCTTTGCAGTCAGCCTTAGTTTTGATGGCAGTCAGCAATTTGTGTTGGCTCCGTCTTGCCAGCCTTCCTAGAATGTGTCTTTGTGGAGAAGAGAGCAAGTCCTACCTCGTCCCTCTGGTTTATGTGCAGGGCATTCCTCGCTTTCTGCATGTTATTGATCCACTAGAGGATGCTCACTCTTATCTCATGCAGTTGTAATTGTTTCAGAGACCTTAACAAGGTGGTCAGAGACTGGAACAGGCTTCCTAGAGAGGTGGTTGGTGCCCCAAGCCTGTCAGTGTTTAAGAGGTATTTGGACAATGGCCTTAATGACATGTTTTAACTTGGTCAGCCGTGAAGTGGTCAGGCAGTTGGACTAGATGATCATTGTAGGTCCCTTCCCACTGAAATATTCTTTTCTGTTCTGTTCTGTTCTATTCTATTCCTTAACAAAGGAGTTTTGAGACTCTAAAGGCACTAATATGGAACAGAGCATCTTCATTCGTTGACTTCCATGAACTTCCCACCTCAAACCCAGGATGATTCTTCTCCCATTTCTGTTCTGTTTTAGGACTCCTATTTCTAGCTCTGTTCCATATAGATTTTCCTAGACTGGTGGTGTGGAAACCAGCCTTACTGGTCTGTAATTCCCAGGTGACTTTTGGACTCTTAAAAAAATACCAGCCTTCTGTTTGCCACCTCCCACTTTTCTGTCTTATCTAGGTTATATGCCACACTTAACAGTTCATATATGATTTCCCGAGGAGCTCTAGGAAGAAAACTGCCTGATCCTGGCAGTTTACTGCTCTTCATTTTATTGATTTATTTAAAAAGTTCGCCAACTAACACTTCACTTAGAAAGACTTCCACAGCTGCTTATAAAGAAGAGTTTTGTTCTGCGATTCTGCTGAAACTCTTCAGGGTTAGCACTGCTGTGCAAAATATTTGGCTTGTTTACCATGGCCTTTATCCTTCCGGACCATTGCTTCTAACCTTAGATCATCTATGAGTCCACCAGTTTTCTGTTTGGTTTTCTACACATTTAACAAATAAACTTTATTCAATTCTGGACAGTAGAGGCACTTAGAGTGCAATGCTGAGATATCAGACTGCCATTATACCTTTATCTTATACACTCTTAACTACATTTATAATGAGGTTACACTGTAAGAAATGTGTCCAAAGGTGTTCGGAGTCTTCAACTCTGTCCCCCTGTCCCAGACAACAATCATAACTATGTTCATGTATACAGAACAGCACTAAAAACCATATAAGGGCATACTAAGGGTAAAAATGCCTTATTTTATCAGATAATGTCAGCACTGTATTTGCTAGGGAGGAGAATAAAACCATTTTGTCATTGGTTGATTTTTTTTAAAAGCGTCTCCTAGTGAAATAATGGAATAATTCCGTCTACAAGGCAGGAGGGTGCATGCCAAGGTCTCATTAAGCTATTCTGCATTCATGTTACTGTACCTGAAATCCCAGTCTCATCCTTTTTCAGTCTGTCGATTCCAGAGGACTGCCATGCATGGTGAAAAGTTTCCCTCCACCTGGGAAAATTATCTTTGCAGCCAAAAAATCAGACCAAGGCTCTAAATGCACAAAACATACTGCAGTTGCACATGTGTGGTTTTACTGTAGCTTGAACTATTATCAGTTTCCAAACCAGAAAGTAGACAGAACTATTTTGGGTGATAAGACAATGGGTGTTAAAGACACTCTGAGACTTTTTGAGCATTAAGTCTATTATGTACCAAGCAGCTAGTGCCATTGCACAAGCTGGAAATATCATTGAAAGATAATTGCTGGATGATGTGACAGCTGCAATTGAGGAATCCTTTTTTTTTTTTTTGGAGGAAGTGTCTGTTGCTTTGTGATTCAGTCGTTTCTATAATCAAGTATGAAATGAATGATTTCCTGTCTGGCTCCTAACAGAGGTCTGTGTTGAAGAGTTGTTGCGAGTTTTTTTCTAATAACAAATGCATTTTTAATTTGTGTGTGCTGAGTTGAAGTTTTCTGGGTGTACAAAAGCAGTGATGCTTTCCAATAAGTATTTGGAATCTTAATAGCTTCTCCATCAAGAAGGTGCTAAGCCAACTTTGACTTTAATTAGGTATTTCTTAGTTGCAGGCTATGCTTTGTAACATTTATTTTCAAGTGATGTACATGTGGACACAGATACACAACTATCCATCTGCTCTGTGTCTCTGCTTGGGAGACTGCTGTGTACTAATTATCCCAGTATAAGTGGAAGAACTGTTTCCTGGACTGGAATTTCCTACAACAGAGTTGTATGTGTAAATACACACTTTGGGTAATGGGCGGATTTTTTTAAAGTTATCCCAAATCTCTATCTGGTGAAATAGAAGCATCCAGCAGATCAAGCTTTCTTCGTTGTAGCCAAGATAAGATTTCATTAGGGAGTAAAGTGCTGTTTTTAAATCTCTGTCTGGCTGTGGGTACCAGGCGATAGATGTTTGTAAAGTTACAGCTGTAAGGGAAACTCAAGCTGTAAAACAAACTACACAGGAGTTTGCTCTTGCTCTAGAAAGAGTTGTGCTGCTCATCCTACAGAGCACAGCTCTCTTTTCTATCAGTAAGGTGATCTGCCCAGCTGGCAAATACTGGCCAGGTAGTTTGGTTGTCATGTGCTGGTGGTCTGTCCAAGCATTCTTCCTCCCTTCTTATCGTCAGCCTGCCACTGTCTTGGTTTTATCTTCAAGTTTGTTCCCCTTTTTCTGGCCCAAGAAAACTGACTCCTTCACCCTCTAAAAGTTCCACTGGAGAATCCAGTTTCCTGACATCTGCTAGACTTGTTTCTGTAAACTCTGCTCTGTATTTTGCCATCTGGACATGTTGTCTGATGAGGAGCAAATCCAAAAGCAGCAGCTTGCCTGGTTATTTATATCCCATGTGTAAACTCTGTTCTGGAGAGAATTCTGTTCAGCTGCAGAGAGTCACAGGAGTCGTTATCTTACTCTAGCAGTGCCCACTATGCGGATGCTTTGCTTTTTGCTTTGAGGAAGGTCCATTGGTCTATTATGCGGCAGAATATTGCAAACAGACATTTCTGCCATTACAGATGACTCTGCAGATCCCCACTGCAGTATCATCTGTCTGGGTACCATCTTCTCGGGGTGAGGGAAACACACTACAGGTATCTCACCGTCTTCACTAATTTGCTTTTAGCATAGTTGGTGTTTGTTGTACATACAGAAATCTGAGACGGCAAGGTGCCTAAAGCAAGTTGAGTCACTTATAAAAAGCAGCCGTTCTTTGGGATGCACAGCTGTTGCTGATATTCCTGCATATTTCTTTCTTTATAGTAATTTCAGATGGCATCACTCATCTTGCCTAGTTGCAAAGGCTTGATGAGTAGAAGCTGTATTCATACTCTTTGACGCTACGACTTCTGCATGTTGTAACGCAGAAGGCTGTAGGAGAAACCATCATTTCATCATCTAGCGGTCCATGTGAAAACATGAATGGATCTCCTATCAAAAGGATTGCATCAGATGCCTTTTGCTGGCACTTAGGGACATAGCTTCATTGTGGTAAGAACTACGGTGGTAATCGCTATGCTCAATTTATTTTTAATCTAGCTATAGCTACTTCGGGTGCTGGTAGCAGTATGGACTTCAGCATGGGCTGTTCAAGCCTGCTAGGTTTCTTACATGGATGAAAGCCTTCAAATAAGTCAGTACCACCCCCTCATTACTCTTTTTGATGCCTAAATTATATATATTCAGAATGCCCGGGGAATGGCTTTCTGTGCTGCAATCACACTGTAATTGCAGAGCAGGTGTACTCTTAAGATATGCTATGTTACCTTGTTGGAAATTTCTTTAATTAAGCTACAGAGCCTCATTTTTCATTGAACTGTGGAAAGCAATACGTATTGGTGGCCCAGCTTTCCACTTCTTGACCTAGTGTTACCTAAGAATTCATGAAAATGCTGTGCTGCAGTTCAGAGGGAAGAAAAGGAGGAAGGTATTTTTGTCATTTTTTCAATATTCTGGTCAGCTTTCTGAATTTCTCCCCAACCTGCTGTACATTACTTCTCAAGTGTGACAAGAAAAGTGATTATGTAGAAAAGGGATGAAAATGTGTCTTTCCAAAATGCCATTGATAGACTGCCACGGTTCATTGACGCAGCAGAGTTCTGCTTTGCTGTTCATTAGCTGAGCAGTTGAGGGTGGTGACGTTTTTCTTAAGGGTATCTACAGTCTTGTTGTCTTTTCACTTCCATTTTCTTAGATTTTTTTTTTTTGAACACACACACACCTTTTGTTACATTTGTCAAGATTTCTTGTTTTATCTCATGTTTTCATGTATTCATCTTCTGCCAGGCTTGCTCTTCTTGGCCTACGAAATCCATTATTTTGTGTTTCTTTGGATCTAGCTTGAAATTTGGTTCTTTCAGCTAGGAAGGCAGCTTCTTTGATGGATTTTTTTCAGTCCTTCTCTATGAAAAAATTACAGCCCATCTGCTCTTGGATTAGATTTCTGATTTCTTTAGTTCAGTTCCTTCTGTTAATTATGGTAGAGTTGTTCAGAATTTATTTCTCAGCCTTTCCTTGTCTTTGTTGAATTCTTGGTTGTATGCTGCATTTCTGAGTTGCGTTACTGCGTTGTGATCTTCTTTGCAGTATTTTGAATAGCTTCTGCACTTCTGTATTTACAAATTTGATTCTGCATCCATTTTCCTCCTGAGTCTGCTGGCAGTTTACATGTAGTAAAGATGAGTATAAATCTAGCGTTTTCTTAAGGCTTATTACAGCTTCTTCCCCAGTTTTACTTTCTTTCACCATCAGTTAAGGATGAGAGAATTCAGTTTTTATCTGTAGTTACTAGAAGTGGCAACTGTTATACCTTGTCAACTCTTCTTGTTAGTAACTAGGGATTTGAGGTTTCGTCCCGCATGGAATATGTCTATTTTAACTGTGTGATTTCAAAGGCTTGCCTGTCACAAATGAAGATTTACCATGCTCCTAGTCCAGTGCTTCTAACTGGAGATCGACCAGTGTCCTGAGCTGATCTGAATTTGACTGGAAGCAAGATGCCTTAATATCATCTTCTCTGTGTTTTAAGTAGTCACAATCTAAAATTAATCCAGTTGTACTTACAAGACAGGAAAGAAAATAAAATTAATAGAGTTTTTTTATTTTGGCCTCTTCCCATTATTTTATTTATCTTAATTTAAAAAATTTAAATCTAGAAGGTTCATTTCTTAGCCAAGCTGTTTCAACTTGTCTGTACCTCACTTTTCCAGCTCTGTAATGATACTGGTTTGCTTCTAGAGTGTTTTGAGTCACTCCTTCAGTATGACATCAGTGCTGGGTATTGTTCCTGTTTTATTAGTTTGTCTTGTAGCACATGCCACAGAAGTTTTCCAAATGATTCATGTCCTGAAAGGGATTTATTTGGGCAGCTATTCTAGCAGCACCTGATTTGGAGAGGTATTGGTAGTAATTTTTTTAAAATCAAGCTTAACTTTTAATACCCACACATCTTTCCCCCACTGATGTTCACTTATTTTTATTCTAGGCTACGGTCAGAATAAGAAATGTCATGGGCAGACATCACAGGTGGTAATCTGTCTGAGTCCGATTTTGTAGATGGTACTGTTACAGGAAAACCCAGGTTGAGATTAAAAAGACCCAAAACTTCTGTAAGGAACTGTAAATCTCAAAGGTTCAGCAACCTGTTGGAATATTTTTTCTTCCCTCAGGCCTCAGGAGACTTATGAATGTTTGAAGCTAAACAAAATTCATATTTAGCACAGAGCAAAGCAGTTATTTCAAACAATGTTTTGGCGTTGGTCCAGCTCACAGCAGCGATGCTGGGTGTCATGCCACAGCTACTGAAACGATCCCAAAGTTAATGGAGCTCTGTGTGAGCTGATGCAGCTACATGTTCCTCAGCTCCACCTGGGACTTTCATCTGCAGCAGCATTTACTTTCTTGAAACTACCCTCTTTGGTCAATTTTGATTTCAGGAGTGGATTCAGCCTTAATTCTATGCCTCTCTATCTCAGATACTCACCTTTAGCTTCTGTTATTGTCAGTAAAGACTAACAAGCACTTCCAAGGTGCGGTCCAGCCTGTTTCAGACGCTTACACTAGGATGAGGTCAGTCATGCCCGAGATTTGCTTTTAATGTATAAGGAGGCCAGCTCAGAGGCAGAAGCCCACACTGTAAAATTTTTATCAGATGAATCCTGCTCCATTTAATTATCAGGAAGGTCTACATAGACTTGTTAGACATTGTTCTGGCTTTTTTTTTTTTTTTTTTTGGAGGAGTTGGAGGCAGCTATTCTGAAGGAGGAAGGGAAAAAAGCTTTAAATACCATACCAGAATTTCAAGATGATGTAATATGTTTTGATACATAATCCATCACATCTGAAAATCTCTCCTTCTGTACAAGTCTAAAGGAAATATTGATGGTTGTTTAGATTAACACTGTGCAAAGCAATTGGTTTACTTGTTTTTAATTATTCAGATCTGAATTATTAGCAAAGCAAATTTCTGCCTATTGAATCCAAATATAATTGATTCAGCAGAAAGCTCCTCCCCCAAGCTGCATTCCTATAACGACCTTTGCTTCCTAAAGTCATCATGAAAATTCTAGTGGCCTTTGAAAGGAGGAATTCATGCAAAGCAACCCCCAGTGCTTTTTAAGATGGAGGCCAAGGGCAACCTCAGAGAAAAGCAAGGTTAAGATTCAACTGGCTGGCACAGAGCAGGATTTAGTTTTGGGTGTCAGATGAGGAGAAGGGACCGGAGTTGTTTATCCCTTGGTTTAAGCAGCAACATGACAAGCTCTGCAGAGGAGGCCGGTTTATTCTCATATAGATGCAGGTTGGAAGAGTTCGTCTGAGATATTTTGATCTTGGAGGGAAGGATGGGAGAGACAGAAAGGTTGCACATAACCTGACTACATGAACGTCTCTTTGGCTGGTTAATGGAGCAGCAGAAGCACTTGGCACAGAGGCAGCGGCGGGTTTCGCCTCTCAGCTGGAGGAGCAGCCCACAGTCACTGCTGTCCTGGAGTGCAACGGCTTATTAAAGGAATAAAGACAAAACTCTACTTGATTTCCAGAACAGAGGGGCAGGAAATCCTCCTGACCTTGTCAAAGCTTTACTGATCTTAATGGGTCTGCCACAGAGAAGAGCTCTGCTTGAACTGCGGAGGGGTGCTGCTCCTGAGGGACGAGTTCAAAAACACCAGCTCAGAAACATTAGTATTTCCCACTGTTTCTTCACCAGAGCTTAAAAGAAGCAGCATACTGCAGAGCACGCTGGCAAAACCTGCATGCTTATACCATAAAATACACATACGCTTATTTCTGTAAACTAGGAACTGAGAGCTTCTTGGCGAATGGATGAATTGGTTCAGAAAACAAGTTTCTGGCATAAGTAAACCCCATAAAGAGGGCTTAATGTTTATTTCTAATCTCGTGGAAGATTGTACAGATGAACAAAATGAGGTTAATCACCAAGGAAAATCACCAATGAAGTAATACATCTTTTGTTAAATATTAATTATGAATTTTTCCCCATCACAGAATTTACAAGTTTCTCTTGAATCAGGGATTAATTCTGAGTTTTTTATTTATCTTCTGCTGTGAATGGATCGGTTCTCAGTGGAAAGTGAATGAATGTATTCTGTATCAGATTTCTGCTTGAAAAGAAAATCCTTTGTAAAAGAACAGGCAGTCTTTTCCAGAGAAATGCAGACCGAGGGAAAAATTTCATTGATCGGGCTGTTAGGTCCTAATGAGTTCTGCATTTAGAGACTTGTGGTTTTTTTCCACCTCTTCCAGCAGTAGCGTAGCAGTTTATGCACTTAAATGTACGGGACTTGTTTGGGAGGAAGATTTGTATTAAAGGAAGGCAGCATGTTCCATAGTTTTAGTATAACATCTGTTATTATCATTCAGTGCTGCTCTTAGCCCAGCATGCCCTTCCTCTAAATATCTTATTAATTAAGCTGGCTTAGCAGGAGAATAATTAATACTTTAAGTCCTGTACCTACTTAGATAGGATTTGGAAACTGAAAAAATTGTTTTAGTCTGAGCTTCAAACTGGAGAGTTGTTTTTTTTTTTTCATTCTCAAGCAGAAGTGGATTACAACTAAAAGAGAGTATCTGAAAAACCTGTGTCTTCCAAAAATATGCTCTAGCTTCAAAATTCTGCTAGACTGCAAAAACAGTCCATGACTTTGAGAAGTCTTGGTCAATACTTGGGTGTCTTGCCCAGCAATTGTTTTGGGAAAGGCGCTCCTGTGCTGCTCCAAAATGTCCTGCTAGCCCTTTATAGCAGTCAGACCCCTGAAAGGCTTAACTCCCATCCACAAAATTAACGTGTTCCTTACCACTACTTTAATAATGTGATTGGACTCCCTAGCCATGAAATCTGTAGTGATGCTCCTACCTTGCATAGCCAGCTGTTGAATAGGCAGGAGGGTGAGATGGTGAACCCGGGTGGGTGCCAGTGAATTTGTATGTAAAATGTGGATCTGTTACTTAGCTATTTAAGGTAAAGCAAAGAAATTGTGGTATTTGCCCTTGTCTTTCTTTTGTGAGCAGTGCTGCTGTTTATGTGCAGAAACTCCAACTTTGCTGCTGTTTCACCCAGCTTGGATTTCCCATTGAAGAACAAGCTCAGACAGACCGTGTACTGTTCACTGCTCGCACTGACAGAAAAGTACACTTTCTCAGACCTACTGGAAAAGGTGTTCGGTGCTGCCAAGTCACTTGTCAAAGTCATAGAATCACAGAATCACAGAATGGTCTGAGTTGGAAGGGACCATGGGGGTCATCTAGTCCAACCCCCCTGCAGGGAGCAGGGACACCTTCCACTAGATCAGGTTGCCCAGAGCCCCGTCCAACCTGGACTTGAATGTTTCCAGGGATGGGGCAAGTTGATTTTAACAATTTCTTTGGTGGGAGAAAGCTTGAGAGCTAGCTGTAGATTGTTTGGGCTTTTTTTGGGGGGTGGGGGCAGCTATTCTTAAGGACGAAAGGGGGAAAAAAGCTTTAAATAGCATACCAGAACAAGGCCCCTTCGGTGCAGGGAAAGGCAGGTTGGGGAGCAGTGTGCAGCGTGACTCCACAGTCTCATTGTTGGGTATTTTGTCTCAAAAACATACTAGAAATTTAGAAATCTAAGTTTCATTGAAAATCAGTGGGGTGCCCAAAGCTCTTCTTCAAATGGGGCTAAGGCACCCTGGAAAATGCTGTGGCTGTTAGGTTAACAGCCTCAAAAATAAAACTGCACTGAGTGGATACGTGGTCTTGTGCTTCAGCAAAGGGACCTGCCGTTAATTCTGATGGATACTGAGTTCACAAGGTGTGTTTGGGAGAGAGCAGGGGGTTTTGTTAGCTACTGACTGGATCTACTGGCCGTCTTTGTCCTGAAGAATACACATTCAAAAGTGATTTAAAAAATGGGGAAACCTAAATTTATCCTATGGAAGAAAAGTGAAGCAGAGCTGGCCTTGTTCATGCTTAGCCGTATGTATCTGACAGCAAATGAGTTGCAGTGAGTGCAGCGTTGCAGTGTAAGCATCGCTAGTTATCCCGGGGTATCCCGTGCTCCCGCGGGAACAGCCAACACGCAGCAGTGCCAGAAAAGGTTACATCCCCACGTTTTCAGGGGTGGAGCGAGGGTTTCAGAGCCTCTTTTGCTTTAAATCTGCCTTGGGCAGGCTGGAGCTGCAAAGTCCCAGTTCATTTGTGCATGCGTGCATCTGCGCTGGGTCTGATAGGGGAGCATATGGCAGAAGCGGTGCGCCCTTGACTGTGCCTCTTTTTTGGCAGGCACGGGCTTGTTTCTCGCAGAGCACGCACAGTCGCATCCTGGCCTGCGCATCGCTTCTTGCGCCCCTTGCTTGCTGGCTTGCAGCTCTTTGCCTGAAAGCATGTCCTTTGTGGTGGTTTTGGTTAATTGGACATTGTTTTAATTACTGCTGAGCTAAACAAACATGAAATTTCTATCTGTCATTTTGCCGCCCCAGTGACCGTGGTCTCCAAATGGGCAACACAGGGCTCAGGCTGTTCAGACCTGGTGTAACTCGCAGTGGGTCTCATAGAGTTCCCCTCATTTACCCCTTTTTGGGGGGAAAACCACCCCTCCAGGGAGAAGAAGGCTCCATTAAACAGCTCTTTTTTTATTATTTTTTTCCTTCACTCTCTCAAGCACCTTGCTCTGCTCTCACTGGAGTCAGTGGGAAACAAGCCTTGGCTGCCGGGCAGCAGAGGTGCCTGTCCTCTTTCGTGGCCTGAGGACCATCCATGGCCACATCCTTCATTGGTGTGACCCTTCACATTGCCTCCTTTCTTACCTTTCCCTCTTCCCCTCCTGCACTAATTGCCTTTTTCTCCCTTTGACGTCTGATTCTGCACAGCAATGCTTCAGTCGTGTGTCAGAATCAAGCGATGGGAGTGCAGGCGTGCCCTGGGATCGGTCCGTCTGGAGCCATTTCTGTCAATAGAGGCCGTGCTACAGCAGCAGGCAGGTTGTCTGGACTGCCAATAGCCTTTATTTTGAGATGCTAATTTGCCGCTGACTTGAAGAGGAGAAGAAGCCTTTTTTTAAATGCCTTAAAAGGCCTAGAGCCTTTTAAAACAGTCGTTTACCTTCTTTTCTATTTGTATTGACCTTTCTCCTCTGTTTGCAGCTTTGGAAAGAAAAATATCAATGAGGCAAAGCAGAGAGGAGCTTATAAAACGAGGTGTGCTGAAAGAAATTTTTGATAAAGGTAAGTGTTCTTCTTTTCACAACATTAAATTGACATCCCATATAGTTTTATGGCCAGATATTACGTTATTGTAACATTAAGAACTGGAAATAACAGTCCTGAATTGCAGGACTGTGCAGAATAAGGTCTCCAGACATCTCTTTCGCTTTCACCATGGGCTGGGTTCCCGGTTGGATACATGTGATAGTTATCGAGTAAATAAAACTGCAAGCTAATCAGCAATGTAAAGCAGTAGTGATATAAATCACGGCAGCTTTCAGGAGTCACTTGCTGCAAAACAGCGAGGCATCCAGAGTGTGGGGAGATGGAGTGGGTCTGTGCCTGCGTGTGTTAGCATTTTCTGGTTGAGTCATTATGGGATTAACTTGTGGAAGAGGGAAACATTTAAGGTTTTGGGTAGTGGCAAGCACAGAGCAGCGCGCCTTCCCTTGAAGCAGCTCAGAAGGCATGCTAATAGTAATTCCATGTTCAGGATAATTAATTTCTTGAGTTGGTAATGTATTATTTATGCAAAACGCCATTGTTTTGCACACACCATTGTTTTACCCTGGTAATGCAACACATATTTAACATCTATTACGTATGTGTCAATCTTTAACCACAGCTTTTGTTTTGCTGCTTCCCTTGCCAATAACTAAAGCAATGAATTCAGCAAATTATGTAAAGACATGCCAAAGTTGCCCCTTAATTTCACTAGAACTTATGCATGTGCTTTAAAGTCTTACTAATTCACCGTCTAAAAGTCTTTAAAAACACCAGTACAAAACCTGTTAGAAGTCAATACAGGTTTTAAACATTAACAGATATTAGAAGTAGGGTCTACCTCAGCATTTAAATCTGCTACCTACGTTTTTAGTCTAGCTTGTTGGGAATTTAAAAATTTACTATCCAGAACTCTTAATTTTTTAAGTGAAAAAAATAAAAAACAGTGCTAAACTAAAGAAATATGCTGCTTATCATTAAATTCTACAGTTGTTACCGGTTAGGGATTTTAGATGCTGCTAGTCCTTTAGATCCAACATTGCCTGTGCTCTCACTATGGCCTGCTGCCTTGGAAGTCATCCTAGATGCAACTTCAGGGTAGAAACACCAGCTGGAAAAAGGTTTGCCCTTCTCACCGCTCTGTGTTGTCCACGTTTTGGAGTGTGACCCCGATCAGGTGTACAGCCATGAGGCAGGCATCCCTGCAGCCAGCAAGGCACGCTCCAGGCTGTCACACCACGTGTGTCACAGCCCAGGGGAGGCCAGGGCACAGCTCCCCGTTCAGTGACCTGGCCAGCTCCGAAGTCAGCCTTCAGTCACACCTCTATCCAAGGTGTGTCCTCCTTCATCGCTGCCCCACATCCCACACATAGCTGGTTTCTGACCCATCCCTGCATGTTCCTAAAAGCATCCCCAGGAAAAATGTTTCCTGTGCAGCCTGACCCTGCCCTCCAGGTTGGTACCAAAGTGTCGCAACTTTCTCCCTTCGTCATATAATGCTCCAGTTTGTAATATTCTATGTCATCTTGTAGAGCAGATGCTAAGCAGTCTCAAGGTCCTCATCTGAAAAAAGGAATTAATTCCTCTTTATAGTAATTTTTTATCTTTTAATATCAGAAAAAGCTGCTGTGAAACACATGCTGCTTCATCCTATTTCCAGTGCAAAAAGCAGAGGTGTCGGACTTTTTCACTAGAACTGAAACTACAATGCAGAACAGCTGGATTTCTTATCCCGTATCCTACATTATTTCCTGCTTGTTGGAAACACAGGAGGATAAGAATTGGTACCCTTCCTTGAAAGAAAGAGAGAGGGCAGAGAAGAAAGTGGTAATTCACAAGTATAGTAGTAGCTTTGGTGATAGACGGGTATGAGTAAGGCGAGATTTGTAAAGCAAACGCAGTATTTCCTTCAGTGATGTAATAATCTGAGAGTAATTCTAGTAAAATATATATCTCACTGCAAACCTTATGCAGAAGTAACATTTTCCTTGTAATTCCTGTTGGGTAATCTCTAATCCTTCAAGAAAACACATCAGACTTTAGCACTTCATAGCAGAAAGCTGTATTTGATGGTGGTAGCACCTTCCATACCACAAGGCATCTTGCACAGGCAGTAGGTATAGCCATAATGTTACATCTCTTTGTCTCCCTTTCCTAAGAGGTGGAAAAAGCAGACAGAATCAGCCCTTGAGTAAGTAATTTTGCCTGTTTCTTTCTTAAAAAAAAGTCCACACAGATCAAAGGAAACTTGATATGGATAGACTGCCCCAAAACCAAAAATTCTGGAGCTTGCAGTGTGCTTAGTATGGTTTTTATCATGTCTTCTGTCTTAAAGAAAAACAGAATTAGCTGGTTTGTTTGCCTGGTGTTTAAAATGGCAATCTGACCTGTTTGCTTCAGGATTTGCTGGCTTTTTAGAGGACTTTGTGTCATACAGCAGGTGAAAGTTAGCAGAGCGCGGCAAGTCACAGTGTTCACACATGGGAGAGACACTGCAGCCCAGCTGCTATATTTGGGAAACAAGAAATGCTTTTATCGCTTCAGTGACCTCCACACTTAAACTCATCAAGTGAAACCACTCCGGCCTGCAGAGAGCTCTTTTCTTGTCAAGGGCCAGACTCATGGCCAAATCAGTTTCTGTCATCTTCCATTTCCAGGGTTCTGTGTCTTCAGTCTTCTGAAAATGTAGGCAAAGGTTGTAATTTTTTAAAAAACAGTGTACTTTTGGAAAAATAGTCAGTTGAAGAAGGATCTGATGAGGCACCTGCTGTTCTAATAGTTTGTGGGCAAGCAGTGCTGAGAGGTTAAAAATACAGCTTCCACCCGCAACACAGAAGATACCACAACATTTGGAAGAACTCATGTTTTTGCTACAGCGTTGCTCCTACACATAGATAAACAGCTTTGATTTTCACATGAAGGTGTAACTGTCCCAAAAGCATCTGTCTTTAGAATTGCCCACTGTTCCTTGATGCCAGTCAAAGAACTAAATCTACTTGTAGTATTTTGATACCTCTTCTTTTATCTGAACATCGATGAGATTGCCTGTAGTGAGAAATTTCTGAACACGAGTGTGTACCGATTGCTCGCTTCAGGTACAATGGTTCTTTAAGAAAGCACGGGCAGCGTTCATGTCGTGGATTTTTGTACTCTCTATCTAATCAAAATGGTGGATTTAGACGTAATTTTCATGTTACCTAAATCCTGACAGGATTTGGATGTGTTGCCCTTCTGTGCTAAGGCAGGTTTTGGGGCAGTATGTGAGCACAAGTCCGAAGAAGTGGCTTTGGTAGTGCAGCAAGGAGGAAGGCATGGCAGCCACTGGAGAGCCAGTTGTGCCGCGATGAAATCATATGTTGAAAGGTTTTGAACTCCTCCAGAAGCACGGAGGACATCTCTAGGTCAGCCTGTCTCAGGCTCCATGGGATGCTACAAAATTGGGGGTCTGCTTAGAGACTGAAGTCAAGGAGGATCCTAGCCACTGTGCTGAGGTAGCCACCAAGGCTAGGAAACAGCCCTGCTGGGGAGAGGTCTTGACCACATACAAGAACGCTGAGTTTTCCATCCCCTAGCCCATAGAGGCCATGACAGAGAAGGACATGAATTTTTCTCTACCCTTCCTAACCTTTGTCATCAAGAATGCTTGCCTGGGCAGTCTTACTTGAGAGCAGGCAAGTACTGAAGGAGACAACCCAAAGTGGAAAATAGCCCAGGATTCCAAACTCTCCTCATTTTGACTTCCATAGCCATTTGTCTGTGGAGGGAGAGCATGAGCCTGGCGCTTTTCAGATGAGCAAGAAGTTCCCTAGTCCGAGGTGTTCAGAGTGAAAAGACATGGTGAGAGAGACTGACATGGTGAAAAGACACGCATCAGAGAGTCTCCTCTGAGCTCCTGTGTCTTCAGTGACTTCAGGTGTGGGGAGCCTCCTGGTTAACAGGAGAGCAGCCTTCATCTGCTCCTGTGGCTGCAGAGGTCAAGCTGCTCTCTCTGGTGCCATCCAGATTCACCCTCAGCCGGCATCATCAAAGCTCAGGGTTTTAGGGGAAGTCATTTTCCACTAAGTAGCAGCAGGTTCTGTGAAAACACAGCAAAGGATTTAGCAAGCATGAGAGCAAAAGATTACATATGTTATCACTGTGCAAAATTAACTTTAAACTCATAGCCGTTCCTGAAGGCTAATCTGTTCAGCCATGAATATGTAATAATTGCATTACCAGGATTCTTTTCATTAGTATGTCAGCTAACCAGAATAGCTTTTAGTCCTTTAAAAATAATAAATAATTTGCCTTTTGTATCTGGTTGTCAGGCATGTCTCTGATCTGGGATTAATTCACACTAAGATGTTCCTCACTTTACAAATTGTTTTATCCACATCTTTAATCTGTTTGCTGTATGTGAGCAGCTCCCCATGTAGCTCTTCTTTAAACGAGATCTGATTTAGGGTGTATATTTCAGTCATAGTTCTGTGTCATGTCTGATGATTTAATTCAAGTCCAAGGACAAGTTTTAGAGTCTTAACAAAGATTGGAGAAGTAAGATTAAAAGAGGTTTTGCCATCAGTACAAAGAGCTGTTATTATGCTTGTTATTATGACAAAAAATAAAAGCCAAAATTTTATCTCACATTTTACTTTTTTGCAATCATAAACCTTCAACAGTTCATTTGAATGCTATCTTCTTAAATCATGCTGAATATACCTTGAGAAGCACAAAGTGCATTTAAGACAGTAAGATTTCAAGATGCTCGACATGTTATGATTGGCATCCCACTTAATTAAAAATGTGTAGATGTCCCTCCAAAAAAATAAATGTTACTGGTTTTTATCATGCATACTTTTTGGCTGCTCGCAGTGACGGTCAAATTTAGTCTTGCCCTGAATTAATGAGTATTGCCAGACACAATCACTGCTTTTCATTCAAGAAAGAGCTGCTCTGCATAAGAAGCAGTTAAACCAGGTGACTGAGACAACAGCAGCTCCTATCCCGAGCGTGTGTAAAAGTGCATGTTTATAAAAGGGAGACAGAGCAAGCACAGAATACATAGCATTTCCACCCAAACAGCTACGTCGAAAAACATTCAGCTTAAATACTGTCTGAGCTGTTGTTTGATTTTTGCTGCCTAGGGAAATAAATGGGTTTGTATTGAATGACCACAGCAGTTAGGAGGCAGTGCTGCGAACAACTGGCCAAAACCTTCAGTTTTGATTAATGTTACCACCTTTTAGCCAACCCAGTTGATGACTCTGAAAGCCATGGGTCACGTTCCAGTCTAGTATGATGTGGCTGTGTGCCATAATACGTCTTCAGAAAGCCTCCAACAACAACAAGACAGTCAAGACCTTGGTATTTCTAATAATTCCAAAATAATCAGGATACCGTCTGCACTCACTGTAGAGAAGCTTTAAAAGGCAGAAACATAATTCTGAATACCTATCAGCTAACGTACTTTCAGACTTGTTAATTGCTATATCCTGACACTTAAGTGAGACTTACATTTTTTTCTCTTTTTGTTATTGTTTTCCAAAGTGTTGTGCACATCTTAGCCCTGGGAGGGGAAAATGTGCACTCATTTGGATGATGTACATCTCTGCTTGGAACATCGGGCAGTACCCAAAACATCGGGGTGCCCAAAAATCAAGAACCAGATCCTGTAATCTTGAGTTTGATGTAAAAGAATAATTTAAATGGATAGTAAAATTAGGTTTCATTTATTTGTCTACTGGTTTTTAGCCTTACAGGTCACGTTCCAGTTACACTTTCAGGCTTCCGCTTGTAACCATAGGGGCTGAACACTTTCCTTTATAAAATTGTAATTGAGATATCCATGTAGTCATTGCATTGGTACCAGAGTGCTGTGCATAACAAGTTCTGAGATAAAAATCATGCAGGTTGACACCACAGAGAATGAGCTGATCCCTCGCTTCTGTTCTTCTATTATTTCTAATATGAAGCGGCATTTGATAGGAAAGAAACTACCAGCTGCTGTTACAGAATTTTTGCTCAGATAGAGGAGATATTATTAATAACTTTAAAAACAGGCTTTCTAAATGGAATCTGTTATATCCCGGTATCAAGACCTTACACCAGGTGACTATAAAAATTATTCTCTCCCTTACTTAAACCTTGGTGCTGAGAGCTGTAATGTTTTTACTTGTGTGTAAAATAGGGACACACTTCTGCACTTTTGCTTGTGTCCCTTATAGCATAAAAATCACTGTAAGGGAAGAGAATAATTGCTGTTATTACTATTAAAATATTATAAATTATATATTGTGTATATCAGTATTCTTTAAGAAGGCTCCATAGCTTCAATTCCAGCCCATTCTCGTTCCTGACTTCCCAGCTTCAACAGAGACAGAGGAAAAAACCAGATTTTGTGGCCCTGGATGGTACCACGTGGCCCCATGGATGGAGGATGGTCGGGAACCATCCAGCTCAGACCGTGGATCGTTATAATTACCCATCCTAGGGTAAGCAAAGGATCAACACAGATTTGACAGATCTTGCCCAAATCTTAACCCCTTAAGGCAAGTGGAGTGCTGTCAGACTTCTGTGAAACTCTTGTGGACAGAACATCACAGTCAGACATCTCCAAAAATTGCTCTGCACAAGTTGTATTTTTGAGATATAAATTGTACTGTTTTGATCCTTATCCCTGTGTTTTCTGTGTACGTATAAGATCTTGGTTCAGATTCCTCATTTGCAAGTAAGCTAATGGAGAGCGCAGATTTCAATTAAAATTCTTTCTCCATCTATGTGTCTTCTGTTGTTATTCTGCTTTCCTCCAACTACGAACAGATGGGGAACTTTCCATACCAAATGACGAAGGAGCTTTGGAGAATGGGCAGCCTCTGGGCTCCGGGCAAGTGCTGAGCTCCAGCCAGGTATCACTGCCAGCCCTAGCAGAACTGGATTCAGGTCCAGCATCTGGGGAACCCTGCTCATACGAGGTGCTCCCAACTACTGAGATCATGGATGGGACAGGTAACATCTTGTTTACATTATGATCTAGATACTCTAAGCTGTTTGAAACAAGTTTCTGACTTCTAACATTTGGTGTTTAGCCCTGAGAAATCCTTGTTGAAGAGCAAGGTCTTCTGATGGAGAAGGAGGTGACAGCATACAGATTGTCACTGGATGTTCCATGAGAAATTTTGACTGACTTGGTGTAGAAGTAACCTCCACTTCAACACAAGTAACCTGCACTTTGTCAGCATTTAAGAGTAGATTTCTAACTCTCCAGCTACAAGTCGGCTATGCCAGTGAACTCTGGAGCAGAGAACTGACAACATTTTTAAACCCAACATCCTGCCCTTTATCTGCAGCGTGGTGTTGGGTGACGTTTGTACCACACAGCTTTCAGTAGCTAACACAGCCGGCTGCCCTACCCGAGGCGGGGCTCTCTGTGCTTCTTCCCCAACCCATCCAGAGAGATGGCAACGCAGTACATCTAGGTTAGCTCCTCTTTCTGCATTGCTCGATGCTGAGAGTGGTGAATGAAGGTCAAGTGAGGAAAAGTGACTGGTAGAAGTGTTCATCCATGGTCTTGCACATTTATGTGGCCTCTTTGAAATGGAGTAGGTCCCGTGGGATGCTTTTACATTTATAGGATAAGTTTAGAAACCACCTGCTAGCATATCTGGTCCTGAGCAAGCTGTGGTGACATTTTAAAGCTCTTGATTTGTGTTCAGGGTGTGGGAACTTGTCCCAGCGTGGCATAGGGAAGCTGTCTTCTGTCAGAGGTAATGGGAAATTTGGCTGTTGTGTAGATGTGTGTTACTCTCTCTTTTTCTCTCTTTCCTTCTCCCTCATTTCTATGTTATATGATGTTGGAGTGAAACCTATTAGTCATTCTTTATCTGCATTGCTGCACTGCTTTTCTTGTCTTACTACGGCTGTATCCGCTGCTGCTTTGCTCGTAACGTTGTTGCGTCTATGATGTGGTTGTGTCCTCCAGTGTCTGAAGAGAGCCCCACATCCAATGAATCCGGCGTCCTCCTGTCCCAAGATCCTACAGCTAAGCCAGTCCTGCTACTTCCCCCCAAAAAATCTGCCGCTTTCCCTGGAGACCATGAGGACACCCCAGTGAAACAGTTGCCCCTCCTCAAACAGCCCCCTGCCCTGCCTCCTAAACCCATTGCCAGGATTGCCAGCCACTTAACTGGTAAGTAGGTGTTCCTGGGCCCTCAGCACCACCGTTTCCCTTGTAGGAAAAACCTGCCCTCCCAGCAAGGTGCTCCTTCTGTAATGCCTTTGGCACGTGTTGTTGTGTGTACCAGTAATGTATCTGTGTTGTACGTGGGGCAGGGATCACGAAGCATCTTCAGACTATACCTTCATCAAGGTTGCTTCAGGGCACTTCCCCTCTCAGCTGTAATTACCTAAGACTGCCGCTGTGTTTCCTAACCCTCCTCACTCTTATTCATCAAGACTTACCATCACCACAAAAATTGCAGGATGTGCTTTGATGGGAAAGGAAGTATCAGAAAAATACTAGGATATTAATCTCTAAATGCCTTGAATGAGAAAAGGGGTGAGGGTTGAGAGCTGAGGGAAAGTTTTGCTTTCTCCTTTGTTGCTTCTTCCCTCAGCTGCCCTCTGGGCAGGTCCCCCAGCACACATCTTGTATCTTTCTCTATGTTTGTCTTTTACTTGGCCCCCTGATCCTTACACAGGCCATTCTGTCCCATGGCTTCTTGCCATTTTGGTTCCCTGCTCGCACTGCCTGCCTGCCTGCTCGCCCTTCCCACCCCTGCTCTGTCATGATGCTGATGGGCAGCTCGCGTTTCCAGTGACCAGGATTTTGGTGTCCTGCAGTTTATCTCTCACTGCATGGCAGCTAGCAACAGTGGACAATACAGGCTCCTTTTTTTGTGTTCAAGATGTTTTTACAAGTGTCCAGGCTCTTTGGGACTCAAAGCTCTGGATAGATGCGGAAGGACTGGTGGGCCTTACCTCACCTGTCTCCTCTCTCCAGTCTCTCATTTAGATCACTGAAACAAAGGATGGCTATGTTTACACAGATCAAAAAAGATTCCCTAAATGCTTGCCTGCACCTTCTGAACAGTCTGCTCATAATTGCAGCTGCTGCGCAGGAGGCAGCACCTCAAAATCCGGAGTTCAAGATGAGTTGTGGTGCGTAGAGCTCTGTACTCTTTC
>NW_010135611.1:71958-80510 GCF_000699245.1 Pterocles gutturalis
AACACACATAAAAGAGCAGGCCTAAAATAAACATGTAAAAGCACATTTAATTTTGTGGAGAATGTTTTAAAGGTGACAGGAAGAGCGAATTGCCTCTAGCAAATACAAATTGCAAAGACAGGCAACCCTAGAAGAAAAATATGGTCCTTAACTGTTTTGATACTGTTGTTTCATGGCTCTGCGTTTCCTGTTGGCCAGTTACCCCCTGGTGAGCCTTCTGCTGCTTTTCAGGTGTGGTTATTATTAGACAATCTTCACAGATAGAAAATCTTTCATAATTTTAATTCTCCAGTATCCATATTCAATACCCAGGCATTTAGGACAGCACTTGCAGCCCCTTTACTTCATTGAAAATGTAGGAGGAACCAAAATAATCACCAGGGACCAAATTGAATTGGGCTGTTGGGGTGGAGTCCCCAGATTATCATAAAATCTCTAATGGCCAAAAGTGACAAGAAGACTGATCATATCTGATTTAATAGACAGCATACCCCGGTGGTGTAAATCTCCTTTTGATCTTGATTCGTTAAGGTGTTACTTCTCACCAGCACAGATAATGGTTTCTGAAATCAATTTGGTATTTTCCATTCAAACAGCTGAATCATAAGTAACCCATGAAGTCCCCTAAAACATCAGAGAACAAAATATATCCCACTGAGCAGGGATCTCAACAACACCTGAGTGCATTTGAGCCCAAAGTTGGACTAATATTGCACTAGGGTGTAGCCTTGGTTGTACCTGGCCACTCAGCTTTTGTACTTAATCTTTGAAAACCCTTTTGCATTCTCTTGCTTTCTTCAGTCAAGATTTTGAGGAGAGGCGTAGCAAATTTTTCATTCTGAGATTGGGCCTTCTAGTTGTGTCTCCGTGTGCTCGAGGGAGAGGCAGCAGAGCAAAAGCAGCTCTCCTTCACCACCACCCTCAGGCTCTCCCAGGAAACTGGACCTGATGCAGTTGTTGTCTCCATACTTCTGCCTGTTGCTACCTGGAGGGGAGTACCTAACACATATAGGCAGCAGGAAATCGTCTCGTCTTTGAAACCTTCTTCAAGGCTCTGCACAGGAATTCATGCAAAGCTGTACTTTTCAGCCTTTAGGCTAAGCATGCTTTGCTTGTGTTCTCCAAATTCAACTTGAACCTTGGATGCATACATGGTGCAGAAGAAAAGCAAAGAATTTCAGTCTCAAACCTTCCCCGAAGACATGGCTGCAGATCTTGCTGTGGTCAGCAAGAGACGGATGGCAAATCTTTGAGAAAAGTTTTTAACTTATCTTTATGAATCTGCTCAAAAAACGCATTGAAATAAGAAAAGAGACTCCCACTGTTCAGGCACAAGTGATTCCCAGAGGGAAGATCTGAAAAAGTAAAAGTTACTTGTCTGAATGCTACCAGCAAAAAATGAGGCACACCACCTCATTTCCCCTACAGAGCCTCCACAACAGGCCTTGCTGGTTTCTGCACATTACAGAATTAATTATTTGGAGGGGATTTAAAGAGTAACTCATTAACTTTATGACGGGTTGTATTACTTGTATATAATAAAACAAAGGTCATAGTATGAGATAATTCAGGTGGGAAGAGACCTCGGAATGTCTCTAGTCCAACCTCCTGCCCAGAGCAGGGCCAGCTATGGGATCAGGCCAGGTTACTCAGGGCTTTGTCTAGCCAGGCCTTGAAAACCTCAAAGGATGCCAGCTACACAACCTGTCTGGACAAACCTGTTCCACTGTTTGGCTCTTCTCATGGGGGAAAACCTTTTCCTTATGGTCCAGTCTTGAGCCTATTGTTTGAATTTTTGCCCGCTGCCTCTCCTCCTCCCACCATGCACCACTGTGAAGAGCCTGGCTCCAGCTTATTGAAAACCTCCTCACAAGTATTGGAGGGCTGCTGGTAGGTGTCACCTGCCCCACAAGCTGTCTTTTCTCCAAGCTGAACAAGCCCTGGTCCCTCAGCCTGTCCTTACAGGTCAGGTGCTCCCGCCTGTGACCATCATGGTGGCCTTCTGCTCAACTCATTCCAGGTTTTTGATGTCTTTCCTGAGGGGCCCAAAGCTTGACAACAGTAATCTAGATACCAGTCCAAGGAGTGATGAATAGAAGGGGAATAATCCCTTGATCTCATGGCTGTGCTTCTACTCACAAAACCCGGGAGGCTGTTGGCTGCCTTTGCTGTTGGGGTACAATGCTAGCTCCTGTTTGGCATCACAGGGAGTCAAGGAAGAGCTTTGCTCCCACTGGCACGATAGCAAACATAGCCAGCTCTGCCACAGCCCAGTATTCCCAGGCGTGCCCTCTTTCTCCGTGCTGTAATTGTGCTGGGGCAGAATTTGAGCATTTTAATGTGCTTTTCTAGCAGCCCTGCTGGAGCAACATTTGCTGCCATACATCCAGAACCCCCTAGCACCCTGTCTGCAGCAGTTGTATCTGCAGCGTGCCAACCAAGTCTCCAGCCATGTTCAGTGGCCAGGAAGCATCAGACTTGTTGTACTTGATGTACAGCCCCAGTGTACCACAAATAACATCAGAAGAACTGTGCATGAGCAAACCTTCTGTGCAGTGAACAAAAGTATATTTATCTGTCTCCTGAAAACCCAAAAGAAAATGCAGCAGCTGTAGGTGTTAGCAAAATTATCTATATGGAAGGACTGAGGGCTTGCCTGTTTGTCGTAGGTCTGATGTGCAGCAAATATTGTGGTATCCACAACTATCTTTTAAGTGTTGTCATCAGCAGTGGGAAGGTTTCTGTATCTTAACATCTCTTTCATCAATTCTGGCACAGTTATTACTTAAGCATGCACAGTTCTGAGTGGTCACAGCCCTGCTGGGAACCAGCGTCTTTCAAAACTGCTCATTATTCTCTTGAGCCTGAAGAACCTCAGCCAAAACAGATTAATCAGACTTGCACACCTGGCTTCATGCAGTTTGCTTCTCTTCTGTCACACAAGTGCTTTGTGCAATGATTAAGACTTTGGTAATGTTCCACTGAGAAGATACTTGTAGCAGATTCCTTGTTCTTATTTCTCCTGTCCATCTTCATCTACAGATGTCCCTGTCTGATGGATGTTCCATGCTGGAGAGAATGACTGATTCCACCCCTGGTTCATATGTCACATACATTGGGAAATTAAAACTAAACAGAGGAAGGAACTGTAAAACACAGTCATCTCAGTCTTACACATAGGGGACTAGTTGTTCTTTGCTTTACTGTAGATGATGGTAGGGCAGTTTCCAACAGCGTGCCTGGAGCCCGTGGATTTGAGGATGGCCCCATATGTTCAGCACACTCGCTGATCTGACCATGGAGTGAAACTTGCAATAGGAGGTCTCCGTTACTGATGTGGATGAATATATACTGACACATTTCCGAGCGAATGGATTGAACTCTCCTCCCATTGCAGTCACTCTCCTTTTAGACTTTTTTTTTTTTTAACAAGCAAGTAGAATTCACCCGAGGGTGAAGGGCAGACAAGTAGATTTAATGCCTCTGGTTCATTTTCAAAGCCCTATTTAGGTATTAGGGCCAATACCTAAATTGCAACTCCAAAACTGCAGTGCCTGCATCACAACTCTAGTACATGAATGCTTGCATGAGAAAGGAAATTTTCACTATATTTTAGAGGAAGGATGGAAGGATTCCTGTTTGCTTTATACCTGAACCATTTGGCATGTTATCCAACCTACAATATTGCTCTAAGCTTCAGGATCACAGAAGGCAGCAAACCCAGTTGATGCTTCCAGTCATTCTTCTGTCAGAAGCAAGAGATGCCTGCAGTTGGGATCTCTTTGAATTCACCATTAAAGAAGACTCCTCTGCATCATACACAGAGTAGTGGGGTGTCCAGGCACTGTCAGATGAAGACTTTGACTGAGATACAGCAGAAGAGGATCTAAAACTGACAGTCAAACCTGCACTTTTCAAAATGGAAGTGCGGATCTCAGTATAGTCTTTGCAATTCAGGACTAGCTCTAGAAGTTAAATTGCCTGGAGCACAAATGTATGAAAACACATTGTTGCTACAAATCCCATAGGAGCCTTATTCTCAGAGCTCTACAGTTTAGTCTTTACTCTGTTATTTACCTTTTATTGAAGAGGTATGATCTTTTATGCAGGATACAAAGAGGAAATTTAAACAGTTAACATGTATGTAAGAAAAACACAGTAACCTGGAGACCTTCCTGTGCATGAATAGAAAATCTTGAAAGTCTTTTATTTCTACTGTACAGAAGGCAATCTGCTTTAGAGGAGAGGGCAGTGCCCTGTGGTTTGGCAATCCCATGAGTTAGGTTTCAGCCTTGGTGGAACCATCAGAAGAATTTTTGCCTTCAAGAGACAACATGTCAAGTGGATATGATGTTGCATTGAAAGCTGAAAGTCTTGGGTTCTGCTCTCTATAACTCTCCTACTCTGCAATGTCGAAGGACCACTTTCTTTCCATGCCTCTATATTTCATCTTTCCATACCCTTTGCCTCTCCGATGTCATTAGCCTATAAGCTCTTTGAAGAAAGAGAAGGTTTACTGTCAGTGTGTTGTCCTAGTGTAGTAAAGAGTGGAGACCGTGGATGCAAGGAGGCTACAACTAGCACTAAAAAAACTCTTATGTCATGTCTGAGCTTGGCTCCATGCGTGGTCTTTTTCCACATTACTGTCCTTATCCACTTTCAAGGAGTGTTAGTGCTTGGAAGTCCTAGTATCTACCTTGTGCACCCTGGCTAGTAGAAATGGATACCAGTACAGACAACACCCAGAATAGGCCAGGAGGGAGGAAAGAATAAGGGGGATGAGAGAGAGAAAGGATAGTTAATACTAAAAAGAACCATCTGAAAAATGGCTTTATAAATCTGATATCACTCAGGAGGTTAATGGTCTTTGAAACCTGGAAAGCAACATGTAACTCCCAAACTTTCTCAAATCAGAAGATTCTGGCCCTTCGGTTGCCTTACTATGTTACAGCAAGAAGAGTGGGCTGAAGCAACAAGAGGCCAAAGATCATGCAAGCCTTGCCCACAGAGCTGCATTGCAGAGCCAAATGTCTGCAGTATTCCAGGCTGGAAAGGGCTTGGCCTTCCTCCTAAACACAGACTCACAGTTGCAGCTCACAACATATGTATTTGCTCTTGGTTTTGCTCTTAGCTTGCGTTATGACCGTTTCCCACACCCGTCTTGGGAACTACAAGCCCTCTCATTACTTTTTCTCCCTTCTGAAAGCATTTCACACTGCAACTCCAAAAATCTCCATCCTGCAGCACAGTCCTGGCAGAGGGGTTTTGCTTGTGGACCTCTCATGTGTTTCTCATGGAAGTCAGGGGAGTCTTTGCCTGGCAGGTCAACTATGTGATTCAATTAACATGCTTAGAGTTAAAAAGGTTAAAATTCAGTGCATGAGTCCAGAGAAAAGTGCTTGCCAAGCCTTCTGTAAAAGAATACGTTAATCCTAACAATCTTCTGCCCTTTATCATTTTCTTCTCCTGTACCCTTCCTTTTTCCAGATCACTCCTGTTTAGTATTCAAACCCTATTTCTTTTCCCTCTTCCCCTGTAATGTAATTTTTAACACCAGATGTTTTGCACATTACAAAGCTGTTAAAGATGTGACTTGTAGTAATTGCACTGCAGTGGCTGAGGAGGATCAGGAGTCCCTGGGCTTTTGCTCCAGCCATGATGGTGGTGAGTCATCCTGTAACTTCAGACACCAAATTGCTCTCCCTCCGTTTGCGTGCCTGCTGAGCGGGAGACATTGCGCTTACCTCACAGGGCGCGTTTGGAGGATTAGGGCTTTAAAGCGTCAAAGTGTGCCACAAGCCTTGTTAAGCATTGCTTAACGTGTTTATTAAGGGGCATGCACAGCCCTGGGATGTTTTTTGTGAGACTCAGAAGTGCTGCCAAACAACAGTATTGTTTCTGAAGACCATGCTGAGCGCACACTATGCAGAGTTGTCTGTCGCAGCAGGGAAGGGGTGCGCGACCTCAGTACCTGCTCGCCCAGGCAGATACTCTGATCTCCATCTTACTGACATGAAAATTAACACCAGGGCCTCTCTTTCTTCTGTTTTAGATCCTGGTGCTCCTGTGAAACTGCCTTGTATGCCAGTTAAACTGTCACCTCCACTACCTCCAAAGAAAGTCATGATTTGCATGCCTTTAGGGGGGCCAGACCTCTCTCTCTCATCCTATTCCACGCAGAAGAGCTCCCAGCAGCCTTTGACCCAGCACCATCACACTGTCCTGCCATCCCAGTTAGCAGCTCACCAGCACCAGCTCCAGTACGGCAGCCATAGCCAGCACCTGCCTTCTGGGTCCAGCACATTGCCCATTCACCCTTCAGGGTGCCGGATGATAGAGGAACTGAACAAAACACTAGCCATGACCATGCAAAGGCTAGAAAGGTAATGGATCAACTTTTAAAATTACCTGTTGATGTGCACTGTTTCCTGTTAACCTCAGTATCAATATCACCATTTGAGTTACATTGATAGTACTTAGCTGAGATTCGTTCTGGGGATCTAACAACTTCAGGGCACTCATTGCTGGAGAAACAGAGTTGGTGAAAGAGCCTTCCCAGGCTTGTTTGGCACGTTTGTGGCAGAAAGGAGAAAAAGAATAAATTTCCTGAACCCTGCTGTCCTGTTCAAGGAGCTAAACAATACAGCCAGTGGAGGAGATGTTAATAGGACATGCCTGGCTTGCAATATATGCTGCAGAGTGCATAACTGCAAAGCTCTGGTTATGTGGAGGATTGCCAAAAAAAAAGGAGAGGAAGTGGAAAATTCAGGAAAGACCAATGAAAACCAAATGTGCCACTCAACCAGGGGATCTGATTAGTATTACCAGTTAGCTCAAAACAACCTGTGGGGACTTCCTACGAGTCACTCAGAGGGGTTTTAATATACTATTTCAATTAATTTAAAAAAAATTATCTGTTTGATCTCAAAATAAGTATTTAACCCATTCCACAGCAGCTACCTTCTTAACTATTTGCATCTGGAGGAAGGTTGTACATTTGATCAGAAGAACCCTACCCACCTTGGGGCTGTTATTGTCACTTGTGGGTAGCTCTGAAGGCCACTTCAAATAGTCTGAGTAAGTGAAGCATGTTGTATGAATGCAAGCTGTCCTCATAGGCTGCAAGATCAGCAAGCTTTGGAAAATTTATTTTGTCTTGTAGAGGAAGATTGAGCAAGTCCCAGAATAGGGAAGGTAGTCCAAAAAATTACACGTTCTTTTTAGTACCAAGGGCAGCTTTGCAGCCAGCTTCTTCTAGGAACATCGGATCAAACTTAGATGATCTTAGTTTGACAAGAAGCTAAAATATTTGGTGTAACAGACAAGATGCCTAATGATTTTTCCCCGTTACCTCTTTGTGATAACATTCCCTTCATTATAGTGCATAGTTAAAAAGAATTCAATTAGGGATGGCAGATTCTCCTTACTGCATGAAAAGCAGTCAGGGGACCAGAGCCTGTCCCACACTGCCAACTTAGTTTAGTACCAGGGTAGCGAGACCTCTGTGGTTTTATTAGGGGGGCTGATGTTTCTACAGCATGGAGGAATTCTCTGCTGGGGAAAAAACTGCTAGGGCTGTAAGGGAGATTTCTATTTGCATCAATAAAAGGGCTGTAGCAGTAGGATTGGGAAGAGCATCGATATTCTCCCCCCCCCTCCCCACGCCCTGGTGCCCAGTGACTACCCAGTTACCTCTCACATTGCCAGCAGGGCTGGTCAGATGCATCTGCATCACCCCAAAGCATGGTGCAGCAAACACAGAGAGCAGTTGATGTCTCCCAAAGGCTCCTTCAGGGCTGCGCTGCCCATGCCATCCCCACCGTAGGGACAGTCTTACTGCCTGGCTCACACTGTGTGACAAAGGCACTTTGTTATCCTGAGCCCCTTGACCTGTCTCGGAGTATGACTTAATTGTGGTATCTGTTGCCCCACACTGCTGAATGCTCCAGTTTGTAGGCATCCATGATGTTTGTGTCTACAGATATGTTTAATTGACTTAAAGAAGGTGATGCTGTTTGGTTTTAACTATTAATTTGAAGCTGAAACTCTGACACTTGTTAAAAACTGAATAAGCAGGGATTCATTTCCCAATATGAAGCAACTGCCTCACTTTGCAGAACAAAGTAATTTCACATTTAAAATGAAGATGAATCCTAGTTCACTATATTGCAGATAGTTGATTTTTTCATAGTATTTTTGTGTTGATTAACTGTTATTTCGATCATTAAATAAAGTATTGAGCACTTCAGTTATTCTCCTCATCAAAACAAATCAATAATGTTTGCATTCACAAGAAAGAAAATAGATGATGACTGTTTGTTTTGTCTGCAACAGCAATTGTTATTTTCATAGTATTTACAGGTAAAAAGGTCTGTGGAGCTCACACTTGCTGTAAAGTTCTTCAAGTTGTGCAAAGCACTTGACACTGTCCTGCACAACATCGTTGTCTCTAAATTGAAGAGATGTGTATTTGACAGATGGACCACTCAGTGGGTAAGGAACTGGCTGGGTGGTTGCACTCGGAGAGTTGCAGCCAATGGCTCAATGTCCAA
>NW_010135612.1:0-645 GCF_000699245.1 Pterocles gutturalis
CGGCCATCGTCCCCAGCTGCAGCTATGAGTGAGTGCGTGGGCTCCCTTCCCCCCGGAGGGGGACAGCTCTGGCCTCCCCACCACCTCTGGCTGGGCTGGATGAGGTGCTGGGGACCGCAGGGACCACAGGGAACATGCACACCCTGGGGACTGCATGCACCTTGGGGACCCCAGGCACCCTGGGGACCATGTGCACCACGGGGACCACGTGCACCCTGGGGACTGTGTGCACCCCAGGGACCACATGCATTTTGGGGACCACAGGCATCCCAGGGATGACATCCACCCTGGGGACCATGTGTGTCCTGGGGACTATGTGCACCCCAGGGACCCCATTATCCTTGGAGGGCCACATGCACCCTGGGGACTGCATGGACCTTGGGGACCCAGGCACCCTGGGGACCATGTGCACCCCAAGGACCCCATGCACCCTGGAGACCCCATGCACCCTGGGGACCCCATGCACCCTGGGGACCATGTGCACCCTGGGGCCCTGACCCCTGCCTGCCACAGGGGCTCGATGCTGACCATCCTTGGCACCCACCTGGACTCGGTGTATCGTGCTAAGATCCAGTTCGAATCCAGCAGTGTGCGGACCGAAGCTGCGGTAAGCGCCGGGGCAGGAGGCCATCACCCCCAGCCCTG
>NW_010135613.1:0-6371 GCF_000699245.1 Pterocles gutturalis
TGCCAAGTCATTTATCTTCTGTAATTCTGATACATTTTACATCTTTTTAATACAATTATTGTTTAATTGAACCACTCGAGGCAATTATTGTTGTCTCCACTATTACCACACTGATATCCAAAAGAAACCTTGCCCTCACCCACTGAGTGGGATGGGACAAGTATGTTGTATGTTGTAATGAAATCAGGGCATTTTGCTTTAAACTCCTAGTAAGAAGATTTATAGAGTCATAGAAGATACTGCAGATACTATTTTTTGCTACAAAAGTCCCTGTCTAACTCAGGAAAATCTGTATTTCACTGTTCTTTGAAAGCAATACTAAATTTTCCTGAAGGTCTAAGATGTTACCACAGAACACTCATATCATGAGCCAGTCATAAACCCACATCTGAGCCTTTCAATTTTATTAATGACCACTATCTGGAATGCATAAACCTTTAACACCTTGACAAATAAACGGTACCTTCTGAGAAAGGGGAGATGTTGTATTTTGTGAGCCCAGTGTGGACATGCCCAGTTACTTCTGAAGTATTTCTACCTACATTGTTAGCAATTTCTGTTCCCGAGATAAAACAAAACAGCAAAACTCCTACAGTTGTCATAGGGTGATACCAAACTCCTGAAAGCAGACGTCTTGCAATGAGTGGTAGCAGGGTGGTAGCACTGAACAATTGTAAAAAACCATGCTGAAGGTATAGAGGTGAGACCCACTTTGCACATTTGCACCCTATATTATTATATTCCAGTCCTTGCAGGAGTAGTGGCCAAAGCTGTGGGGTTAAGCTGTGGAGAAGCCCATGGTCATTCTCTGAAATGAGTACAGAAAACAGATACGATGCACACAACTTCTAAAGATCCAAGTACTAAGGTAATATCATGTCAAGTCATATGCTAAAGCAAGGACCACAAAAGAAAAGCCCAGGATGTCACTGGTTACTCACATACCAGGGCCAGTTTGTAGCCGTTTTCAATCATCTCTGCTTGTCTGAAGGACTGAACTCGCAGCAAGGCTAAGTGCATCTATTGAGTCACAGGGAATTTAACAGATAAAAGATTCATCTGAGAAGCACAACCATCATAAGCTGGAGATGGAATCTGGAGAAAGGTAATTTGTCATTATGTCAGGAAAAAGAAACTTCCACATCCGTTATCGAGTTGTCTGGGGAATTTAGTGGTAAATCTACTGATGAAGGCCCAGGCTAGAGCAATCATTTTGCAAGTACCAGATGTTCAGGCAGATTTAGGTACAGCAGCTTACACACACAACAAAGTATAAGATTTGAAGGAGCCTTAGCAACTGTCAGAATCAGGTAAAGGTCCAATAAATATACCTAATTCAATGGAAGAAAGTCTTATTTTTAAATAGCAGTCAATACAGAACAACTAAGGCTGTTTCTGAAAAGATTTAATCTAAGCAGTCTGATGCAGAAGGAGTTACCCACAAAAGGACATTCTGATGAACATTTTTAGGAAGCTCCTAAAGAGAAAAGTATTCTATGCAAAGACTGGAAAATAAATTTCTATCAAACTTAGAACATCTGCTCTACAGCCAGTGTGGTAATGTGATGAATGAAAGAGATGAATATATTTGTCATCACATATACATTATTTTAGCTTGAACAGGTTGCTCGGAACAGTCAGTAAAAGGAGACAAAGAGTACATCTGTGCAAATAGAACTGCTGCTCAAACCCCATTTAGTAGATTAAATATGTTGAAAAAGTGCTTGGTATTGCAATGTGGTGTAAAGGACCAGACCTTCTGCGTGACAGAAGAGGGACACAATGTCACAACTGAGGAAAAAAAATCTGGTGTGGTGTCTTCACATTTATAAACTAAAACTGGATCTATAATGCAGACTTCAGTACAGGTTCTCTATTATGAGAATTTCTGCTACAGAGAAGGATCTATTGTTAGAGATGTTCTGCAGTGATTGCTGAATATCGTGCAAATACTACAAGTAGCAAAACATCTGTCTGTTTAAGCTCTGTTTGGGAGAAAACAGAAGAAAGAGTACAGAAGCAGTCTTCCACAATATTCTCAATGTTACCTGAAGCTTCTGTATACGATTGGAAACATCTTAAATATCAGATTCATGATAAATTTGCATGTTATCCTGCACCATAGCTTAAAAATCTATCCAACCAGCTAGAGGGAGGATATTACTGCAACCTTATAGTTTCACTGTAAAACAGCCTGTAGGAATTGATGAGCTTGAAAATACTATCTTTTTGACACAGAACAGTTTATGTTGTTCTATTTATGCTATTGTCTTCAGAGGAAAAAATCATATGGAATCAGTGATACGTCTAGGTTCTGTAAGATGCAGCCCTTCATTATTGTTAGTTTTTTAAAAATGGTGGATTTTTTTCCAATGTATTTTGAAATATGAAATATTTGAGGCTGCTAAGGTTCAAACACAAGCCTTAATTTCAGGAATAGCGCATAGGTTCCCGTGATCCAGCACCAGAGATACCGGAGATGTGTAAATCTTTCGACAAGCTGTATTCTTGGTTAAAAACTGAAGAATACAAATGCACAGAGAAACTGCAGAACCAAGTTATCAACAGGTGTAAAGTCCCTCTGTTTCAAGTTAATAATACATATATAGATAAAAAAGCCCTACCTGTGAAAACCTAAGTTCTCAAATCAAATTACAGAAAGTAGATACAATAGTCTTTTGCCTTGTCTCAACTGGCAGGTACTGCTGAAGATGCATATGTCCTTTGTTCTGTTTTGGATTCATCATTGATTTGTCTTGCCCAGCATATACAAAAATGGGAACACAAAGATGGACCCTAGTGAGTTGTCATGCTTTGATTTTTTTTAATATTTCTTGTTTTAGGGGCACAACCTGCATGGAGAGGATATCAGGTGGCCTGGAATCTCATGTAGACTTTCTCAGCTTGGGCTACAGTAGGTGCTGTTAACACATGTGGGGCAATACATCTAGAAAACATAATATTTTATTTATAATAATGTTAAATAGTGAACTGATTTTCTTGATTATATTAACAATTTAAATTTGTCTACTAAATCCAGTATCTGGTAAACGTGGTGAAAAAATATGCTTACTGGCTGGGAAGCTGCTGTAATTCAGACTACAGCTGATAGGCAATAATGGAAAAAAAATTTCTGGCAAGTGCACTTTCTTCTGCATTTCTAAGGCACAGGAATGGACTCTGCTTAAGCTTAGAAACATAACTGCTTATCTGCTTCTCACTTCCTTGAATTACTTCTCCATGTGACCATTTTCACAAAGCAAAATGAGTGCTATAAGTTTTCAGGAAAATTCAGCCATAACTATGTAATAGGCCTAAAACTTCCACAAAGAAAATAAACTTTCAAACGTGCCACCCTTTTGGAATGAGAGGAGGCAGTGTATGGAGACACTTCAACCAGTGGATCATCATCAACCGAATGATCACGTGTATTCGAGGGGTATTTCCTTGTATTTGTGGTCTTTCTAGATACCCTGCATCAAAATTTGGCTGTAGCAGCTACCTCTGTGGGCATCATTGCTGCATAATTGCTTTCCCAGTTATCAAATACAAAAGACTGTGTAATTTACTAGTTTGGAAATACTGCAACATGGAGAATAGCATTTCTAAGGCAGTAAAAATTACATTGATGCTAATTGTCCTTGTTGGTATTTACATAATGACTAATATGTTTGTACAAAGTCTATGCTCCCCTGACAGGCTTCGAAGATGAGCTACAAAGAAAGGATAAAAAAAAAATCTGTTTTTTTTTTGTTTTTTTTTTTTTTTTTTTTTTTTTTCCAGTTACAGGGGAGCTTTCCAGGCTCAGTTCACAACTTCTGGGTAACTGTCAGGCTACACCAGCAGGCTGCTGCTGCACAGGCACTCATACACAGAATATTTATTTAAAAGAAAAACAAAGCTAATTTATTTGAGTCTTGGCAGAGAGTAATGCTTATGCAGGCAAGCAAATCTCTCAAAGGCTGATCATAGGATCCCTCACGTAGACTTTCTGAGATGTATCTCAACTATGACAGGGAACAACTGGGGCTGCTGATCCCTATCTGTCTGGTTGCTTGAGTTACACAATTTCACAGCTTTCCAGCCATACCTCTTCACAGCCTCTGTTCTCCACTGTAAGTGAAATGTTCAGATCTTAGGTGGTTTGGAATGAAATTGGTAAAGCTATAGAATTTCGGTTCTGCAAAAACCCCAGTATGTGAAATCTAAGTAAGGTGTTAAATATCGGTACTACTTTTTATCTTAATTTTGTTTCTTATATCTGAAGAGAAGCTCCGTGCTTCATCAGCAAGGTTTTTCTCAAAGATGGGTGAAACTTAAAATGAAAGAGAAAACTTAAGAGCCCAGCTAACAGATACTGCCAACGGATGTAGCAGTTCATGCAGAAAGGAGGCAGAAGCTCAGCTGAGGGTGGTGCACATGTGCTCAGCAGTGCTGGTGGTGCTGCACTGCAGAACATGCTACCGAACACCAACTGGAAAAGCTGCCCTGATACATCAAAGTCCTTGACCCAGACTGAGGTCCTGAGGGGAGTATGCACCCCACAGGTCTGGGGCTGCAGGTAATCAGAGATTTCTCGTTGGGGAGGGGGAAAAGGATGTCCTTGCCCACAGGAGTTGTGTGCTGGTAGTGGCTCTGTGTAAATAAATTGCAGAAAGCGGTTAGCAGACTGACCAGAGTCACAGAATGCAAAGAGCAGATCGACTAGATCTCCTCTGAGACCCTCAAGATACAAGATGCCAGCTGTATTAAGGGAGGGGCAGACAAAGTCTGTATTTATCAGACTGGGAAATGCATGCTGCTTTCATTGTGGGGCTGGAAGCTTTTGAATTTTAGCACCCAGAAGGTGACTCCTACTCCATCCATTCATCAGCAGCTACAAAACAGTCTCAGTGCCCTGGAAGCTCTGTCCAGTGCAGCATCTGAGCCAGCTGAGCCTCAGCCTGGGTCCAGTGTCAGGGCCAGGTGAGCAACAGTTATGGGAAACTCCCTGCTGTGGAGGACAGATGTTCCCCATCTGCCAATGCGAACAACCAGCTTGGGAGGTTTCTTGCTTGCCTGGGTCTGGGATCCAGGATGCAGCAACTTGTCAGACTGTACTTCTCTTTCACGAGGGCACCAAGGACACTGCTGGAGGAGCCAGCTATGGGAGTGCTCTGCTAATTCTTCCAAATGAGGGAGAACTGATCGGGGATGTGAAGGTCAGGGCAGCCTTGCTGCAGTGATCCAGAGATGGCAGAGTTCAGGAACCTGAGAGGAGGGAGCAAGGACAATAGCAGGAATGCAACCTTGGACTTCATGAGAGCAGACTTTGTCCCCTCCAGGGATCTGCTGGGAAGCGTTCCAGGAGATATGACTGTGGAGAGAAGAGGCATACAGGAGAGCCGGCTGATTTTCGAGGACTGTGTCCTTAAAGCTCAATAGTAGGCCATCCTGAAATGAGGTCAAGCAAAGGCAGCAGGAGGCCTGGATGAATGAACAAGGAGCTCCTGACTAGACTCAGACATAGAAACAGCTCATAGTAAATAGTAAATAAATGTTACCTGTTCTGGTAAAGTGTTCAGAACATCAGTAGATGAGGTCGATTCAAAAATTGCTTAAAATAATCATAACTTGCACTTTCTGTCAGTGGAGGACTTAAAGAAGTTTTAAATTTGTCAATCATTTTCCAATTTAGAATGACTTAAAACCATCCTCCTCTGCTATGTGGCAAACATACTTGTCTGGTAAGTCCTTCAGGCTCTGGAGAAATGAATGTTAGTACATAATGGTCTGTTAGAGGTATTTTGAATTAGGTTTTATACTCTAGAAAACTCTTAGATTAGAAGATTCATGGGTTGAGATTTTTATGATGCTTGAACAAGTTTGAAAAAATGATTAAATTAAAAAGAGATTTAAGAATCCATAGTAATTTAAAAAAACTTCAGACTGTGTAAGATTCAATATATTCCTCTGTATGTACATTTTTTGCTTATACATTAGAGATCCTTCAAACAGTAATTATATAGTTAAGTCTACGTTTTTTTTTTTTTTTAAGATATTTTATCAGAAAATATTGGCTGGCTGTAACTTCAAATGTATGTATTGCACTTGTTTCCTAATTAGCAATTCAACCCTTCTCTGTCCCCCCAAATCACCACCCCCACCACTACCCCCATTTACATCTTTATTTAAAGCATTCTCTTGCTGGGATAAAAACCAGGACTCAGAAGAGTTCAAGGGAAGCTGAAGATTTTCAAATGAAAAACATGCAGACATTATTAAGCCTTTTTGAAAAAGTCTCTGAGGAGGAACATTTTCTCTCCTCACTGAAAAAGGAAATCCTCATTAAAAGAAGAAAATGTGAGATCGGTGTTTGCATGCTGCTGAAC
>NW_010135613.1:6402-19727 GCF_000699245.1 Pterocles gutturalis
TCAGTCTGAAAGACTGGCTAACATTTGAGCTGTTACTGCATGAATGAGACTGAACCAGCAATTACCACTACTTCCCAGACGATCGTTAAAGCAAAACAAAGCCCTTTGCCGAATGGCCTCTTTTGCAGGAGCTACTGAGGCTTTTGCCATGTGGTGGATGTGGCTTCTTTCCCCCTCACCACGGGCTCTTGTACTTGGCCTGGCAGGTGGAAACGTTCTGTTCATGGCACCCACAGAAAGGTATCTCCACCAAAAAGGGACTGCAGGGCTGGCAGTGTTCATGTTGTGAACTGGATCACCAGGAGAACAGAGAATCCACAGAATAGGATGAAGGAAGGACGTGGCTCTCTGCCTCCAGCTGCCAGACTTCTTTCTGTCTCCAGCATCAGCTGTTACACCAGCTCAGCCATCTCACCTGACTGCTTCTTCAGGACTAGATGTGTGCACAAATTCACTGCCCTGCTGCAAAAAGCGAGGAACTTATAGCAAAAGCAGGCTCTGATGACCTGAGAGCAAGGATTTCTTAAGAGAATGAAGCCTGGAGGAGCTCCATTGCCCCAGTCCTGCTGCAGCAGGAAGCTGGCCTGAACTTGCCCTGTGCTGTTAATTTGGATCATAGAATCATAGAATGGTTTGGGTTGGAAAGGACCTTAAAGATCATCCAGTTCCAACCCCCCTGCTATGGGCAGGGACACCTCCCACTAGCCCAGGTTGCTCAAAGCCTCATCCAGTCTGTCTTTGAACCCCTCCAGGGATGGGGCATCCACAGCTTCTCTGGGCAACCTGGGCCACCGCCTCACCACCCTCACAGTGAAAAATTTATTCATAATATCTGATGTAAATGTATCCTCTTTCAGCTTATAACTGTTACCCCTTGTCCTATCACTACACTCCCTGATAAAGAGTGCCTCCCCATCTCTCCTGTAGGCCCCCTTCAGGTACTGGAAGGCTGCTATTAGGTCTCCTCAGAGCCGTCTCTTCTCCAGGCTGAACCATTTCTCCATGGCTGATCCATTTCTCTCAGCCTGTCCTCATGTGGGAGGTGCTCCAGTCCTCTGATCATTGTTGTGGCCCTCCTCTGGACTCTCTCCAACAGGTCCAGGTCTTTATGTTGGGGGTCCCAGACCTGGACGCAGTACTCCACGTGGGGTCACACTAGAGCAGATTAGAGGGGGAGAATCGCCTCCTTCGACCTGCTTTGACAGAGCCCAGGACATGGTTGGCTTTTTGGGCTGAAAGCATACACTGCTGGCTCACGTTCAACTTTTCATCAACCAACACCCCCAAGTCCTCTTCCTCAGGGCTGCTCTCAAGCCATTCTCTGCCCAGCCTGTATTTGTGCTTGGGATTGCCTTGATCCATGTGCAGGACCTTGCACTTGGCCTTGGCCTTGGCCTTCATGAGGTTTGCATGGGCCCACCTCTCAAGCCTGTCTGGGTCCCTCTGGATGGCATCCCTTCCCTCCAGTGTGTCCACCACACCATAGGCACATACATTTGAAAGCTGGGTAAGAGATCTTTAATTTTTGTTTGTGGTGGCTTAAAGTGGCAAATTCTTACTCCAGTGAGACCTGTGATATTCTACCATTGTGCCAGAGGTTGGAGGACTTGTGCTTTGGGGCAGAAGTGAATGAAAAACGACTAACCATGCCTGTTGTATAGCTTCAAACTGATTTTCAGATTAATGTAGATCATCCAAGACATTACAAGTCTTCAGTTCATTGTGTATGTGTATCAATAGTTCTATCAGAAAGACGAGGTCATTAATGGAAATTTTCAACAGCTAGTGAACAGAATTTTCTTCAACTGCATTCACTTTCCAAAAACATCTCATTGAACGCTTCTGCTGGTGTGAGCACAGGTTATGGAATATAGAGCTTGAAGCAAAGATTGCAGAGGATGAATTCTACATGCCTGACATGCTTTAGTGGAAATTAAATGGTGCTATACCCCAATTCAGTTGGGAAGAAGGAGAATTCTGTACGATACCTGTCCATGTAGAAGATGGCCTTCTCTCCCCAACCTCACACATTTTTTTTGTTAAAGAAGCTCAGAGCCAACCACCAGAAAGTCTGTTGGAAAATTCCTAAAAAATTCTAAGTGCTCATACAAGTCATTTCCTTTGCACAGCTCTGCAAACAGTGATATAGATGTGGCAGGTCAGACTAAGGGGATTGTGTGTCAGAGTAACCCAGATTTTTTAAATAGTCCAGCTTTAAATAAATCATTAAAAATACTATGTGATTTCTGGGCAGGATCCCCTTTCTTTTGGTTTTGCCAGTGAAAAAATCACAACAGAGAAAAACAACAAAAGAACAAGGTCCAATCTTTGTTTTATCTGACAGTGGAAATGGATGAAAATGTTTATTCCTTCAGTTGTCCGACCTGTGGTGTGCTGAAGTCCATTGAGCTCTCTCCTGTGCCAGGATAACCTTTTGTAAAGCTGCACCGAAGTGACCCCATTTAAGACAGTATGTTTTGTTTTAGTCCTGTGCTCCGTTTTACACCTCAGCCCTTCTGGGACCTGGATCAGCTTGCCTGGGAGAAGGGATGAATTATGCTGGAAAGTAAACTTGTGCCTGGAGAAAACAGCTGTTTTCCAGACAGCCCTGGCCCCGATTACCTTAACCTGGTGTAGCAGTGTGTAGCCATGGGCTCCCTCATGCTGATCCAAGAACAGGGTCAGGGCTGTATCACTGCGGGTGCGAGGAAAGAGTTGCCCCTCCTGACAGCTGCAGGACTGTAACCCACACGCCAGCCTGGTAATGAACTAGACTGTGTTTTCCATGCTGTTACGCTAGGTTTCAGTTTATATTTCCATTTCTCCAGGCTTCTGTGCTTGAAGTTTTTTTCTGAGGCCAAGCTAAGATAATGCAGAAAAGACATATTGCTTAATTGAAATGTAAAGTTAACCTGTATACATGCACTTGATCCTTGTCACCTTCATCAGCAAAAGTAGGGCAGACAACACTTAATCTCTTATGAACTCTCCTACCTCATAGTACCATTTCAAACGTATCTGAGGCAGTAGAGTGAGTTTGTACCAAAGCAGCCCTTTGTATTATCTTTCAAGCAGTCCGTGGTGCCCCATAATGACTTAAAAGCCAGATTCATTATTTCATTGAGTAATAGCCTAAATGACCATGTGAGGAAATTGTGAGAATTGGCATTTCATCTGTTTTCTGGCAAATGCAAAAGACAAAGGAATTTGAATGAATGAAAGCAAATCAGCATATGGATTGCCCCTTTAGGAAGAAGTAACAATTTTAGAGGAACACCAAATGTGGTCGATGAGGGTAAGTCTTACTTTCCAGGGGAAAACACAGAAAAATTACTTATGAAGAAGAGGATGTTTCCTGTAGAGGTTTAAATAATGCAACCTGTATGTCAGCTAGCTAATTTGATGGGAGACAGGTGAGACAGTGAACAGCTCTGCGGTAACAGAGAAGACCTCCATGCACTGCAGACAAGCAGGAATCAGCAAAAATTTAGAAAATTATCTTCAGGAAGCCACATCCTGAATAATGATAATAGCTACTCGTGAGCATTCAAAGACAAACTACTTTCATATAAAGAAAATCAAAACCTTATACAAGTAAATTCAAGTGTATTTTAGCTTTTCTGGTGGGTCGTAGGGCTTTGCTTGTAGCTGCAATTGATAGTAATCAGCAAATCTGGACACCAGCTTTATAATGACAATCTTACATCTCTTCATTCTGGGCACTTGCACATTTAAGAAAAAAAAACAAAGAAGAAAAAAAAATCAGTATTGTGGTACTAAATTTGACTCTAAAAGACATTACATTCTGATTCTGTAGATGATGCAGATGTGTTTTCTGGTCAAACTTCTGCTCTAACAACAGCTGGAAATTCTTGTAAGGTTTAATGAGTTGCTTATATTGTGTAATGGAGGTCTGGTCTGAGTTAGTTGGGATGATTATCTCCTTCAATTGTGCTACACAGCACAATCAGAAGTACAGTAACCAGCAGGAAATTTGAAAACATTTCCAAAGCTGCCTTGGAGTGAAGATGAAGATCAGTGCAACACACTACAAAGGCAAGCTTTCTTCTCTAAACAAGAAGAACATAACATTCCTAGCTGTCCATGCAGTGCTGTGGAAATAGTCTTTGCAAATAGCATTTTCTTTGTGGAGACAACGAAGTTGATTGTGTGCCTTGCAGGAAGAGGTAAAAACTTCTATGAGCTTCAGACTACTGGACAGTGCTTAAAAACAGAGCTGTGGTGCAGTAGAGATAGTATGCTTTAGAAACACACTAAACAGGTATTTCCCTAGTGAACACCATCCCTTTTTCTGAGTATTAATATCTACCTTTGCCAAAATGATGGTGTGGATAGGATGTCAGACAATCCTAATTGTCTCCCACACAAAAATAAAAAGTATATAAACAATGATTTATATTCACAACATTAAAAAAAAAAAGAAAATTAGAAACCTTAAATGACTCAAAAAATCCACATATCTGCAGTAATTTGTGCTCTGGTTAAGGAAGACATGAATTTTTACATTGGACAAAGCATATCTTACAGCGGTGATGGGAAAATCATTGCTATATCATATCCACCTACTTGTATCCATAGTCTAGTATGAAGTGTATCTGGACTCAGTTATAAAAAACATTTTTTCTTCTGGGGCTATAACAAATCTAGATTTCTGTTTCATAAATGCAGTATCAGCATGAAATATGTAGGGTGCTTCACAAGCTTCTTAATGGAAAGTACGTAAAGGAAAAATGTCTTCTATGTCTTCTGCTGTTCTGATCATCCTGATCTTCAGAGGCAGTGTAACATGACAGAATAGCAGGAACCAGTGCCAGTAAAAGTCAAAATGTCTTCCTTAAAGAAAATCTTGTTCACCTTTACCACTGTTGTAAAAAAAAAAAAAAAAAAAAAAAAAAAAAAAGGACATGCATAATGAACAGAAGGCATGCCATCACTCTACTGGCAGAGAAAAATGGGTTAAAGCAAGAGTCAGGATGCATCTGGGAACAAGGACTACTTAATGCAGCTCAATATATTAAATTAGGAGGAGGCAAGGTCCCCTTATCACAGGCTGTGTCAGCCATGGTGGCCATCAGCTTGTAACTGTGGGAGGTTCATGGCAATGTGAACTCATAGATACTTGCATGAAAGCAGCCATTCTGGTGACACAAACTACAGCCAAAATTTCAAGCATTGTAAATATCTAACATATCTATTTTTTGTAAGATAAAAAGTAGAGCTCAGCACTTTGCTAGGCTGGAATCAAGGAAAATACTGGTTTTGCCACTTCAAGACAGACAGGCTATGGGAGGGTGGAAACCAAGACGACCTCCTTGTTTCTGATTGTTTCATTACACATCAGAGGATGCCATCCTCAGGCTGTTGGTCTATTTATCTTCTAATTAGACTCAGTGGGATGGAGGTCTGTCTAAGAATCTTCTGGGACTGGGAAGAACAGAGGGAACACCAAAACTCCTATAATATCTTCTCATCAAAGTCTTGCAGTTTGTTCCTTATTAAAAAGTAAATTTTAAAATAGTTAGTGTTAGGCCTGAGGAATGTATCCCCAATGTAGAGCAAAGTGGAAAGTGAGCCACTTGCAGTTGGTAAACCAGATATGTTAGATCCATTGATCTGTAGAGACCAAAGTTTAGACTGTTGTGCTTAGGATACCAGTGCAGGGGTTTTGTGGGCCGAAGGGTTGTGATGCATCCTGCACTTTCTGTAGTACTGCAAATCCGCGTACAGCTGGTAAATCCTTTGCTATGCAGCTACTGAAAGGATGAAGAAAAGATCTAAACATTCTGACTCAAAAAATCCTAATCTCTTTTACACGTTGAATTACAAACCCTCTTAAGATTTCTCAAAGTCCCATTCTTTTAAGCATTATGGACTGGGAAACAACACTGCCTTACTTTTACAGTCACTAATGGTTCACCAGTGCCAGCCACATTTCTCTGCCTGTTGGAGATTTTCATCATTCACTATCACCATTACCATCATCAGGGGTGATGAGGGCTGGAGAGGTGGTTAATCATATTCACATGGGATTTACTGTATCAGAACATGCTGTTACCCTAACCATTTATTCCTTTTGGCTGAGGATGTGTGATCTCTTGTATCAGACACTGATATAACTTCAAGTTTGGGTTTTTTTTTTGTTTGTTTTTTGGTTTTTTTTTTTTTTTTTGAATGGCATATTCATTTAGCCAGTGAAGATCACAGCCTCTTACAGCACTGAGTGGTGTTGATTACTATTGATGCTTAATTCACAGGAGGTGTTCAGCATCTGCTGGAGCCAGGTCTGAAGGAATCAGAACTTGTTGGAGCAGTTTGTCTTAATTAGTTTATTTTCAGTGCAGGAAGGAAGCTAGCACTGGCAGGCAGACATCACCCGTTTGACAAGCATATGATCCAAGCTGACATTTTTTCTCCCAAAGGGAGAAGGGAATACCAGAAGACACAAGAGCAGAGTTTAAGCTACACTGCAGCACTGCAGCTGAGAGGGACAGTCTCTTCTCAAGGTGCTTCCCTTGTACCATCCACAGAGCTCCCCCTTCCTCCACCCCCTGCCTCAAAATTGGGCTAATTGAGAAAGAGTGACTTAAGAGGAAACTATCTACACGTCATCTTCGTGGTTAAGCCAAATACGCCGTCCTGTCTGACCAGCACAATTACTATAGTATTTTAAGAAGCTAAAAAATAGCCTGTCCAGAGGGACGGGCAGAATGGGAAGCCTCCCCTGACTATTACTTTATTATCATTATTTTTAAAATCCATTTGGTCTGGAAGAGAGCACTGCACTGCTTATCCTCTGTCTCCCCATTACAGGAACAGACTGCTAGCAGGCTGCTATCGCACATGGCCATTATAGAGAGAGAGCAGCTGGTGTGCGGGGCCTCCAGGCAGCATATGGCAGGCACCAGCTGCAGGAGACCGATCAAGCCCTTAATATCTGCAGGCAAATGATATTTTTTCCCCCATGTCTTGCTTTTAGTGCAGGTCTGTTCAAAAAGCTGCTCTAAACATGAGTTTTAACAATTTTAGTCCTGGATGTTGCAAGTGAAGCTCATGTAGACCCTAGTGAGGAAGGAGCTAGTCCTTTTTTTCTGCACAAATAATGTCCAGCTATTGATTTCTTTGCAAAATATTATCCTGTTGGAAGGCACAATGTTATTTACAGTGCAGCTGAAAAGTGGGAACCCCCTGAAATATCATGATAGGAGAAGGCAGTGTATCTCAGGAATGGTTGTTTTATTGGAAAATAACCTGGAAGGGACTCCATGCCAGTGAATGGTGTGCTAGGCCTGAGGTTAAAGGCACTGCTGTCCTAGAAGGAGATCAGGAGTGGGACTGCCTAGGGAGCACTGGTGAGGTCTGCCAGGCTCTGGGGGACATAAGAGAGCAAGCACAGGCAGGACAGACAGACTCTTCCAGCAGGTGGGAATGAACTCACAAAGAAACATACTGGTTGTTTTAAGAAAATATTAAGGGCTATATAATACAGAATCCTGCAATTCTGTCTTTTCAGTGGTGTGTGTTGGACTCACTTGATCAAGGTAGAAAAGGAGGTGGACCCCACAGATCCAGGCATGGAGTTCCAGGGGGCACAGCTCTTGTGGAGAGGCAGAGTGATAAACCAGCCCTATCCCGCAGCAGGTTTACAGAAAACTGCTGCAGAGCTGTATGTCAGGAGTGGGCTGCTCTGCAAGGGGAGGGGAGCTGGCGCTGAGGGTGGCACAATGCTGCAGGGGCAGTGCCCTTCCTAGCAAGGACTCATTGTGGTGGCCAAGTCAGGAGAGCACGGCAGGGCTGGTAGCAGCAGCCTGGGTCAGCTGGGGTCCAGTAATCACCAGGCAAGCCTGTAGAGATGGGGTAGGTCCAAAGTGAAGCCAGGAAGTCAAGTCAGTGTGTGATGATCAAAGGCATACATCCCTGGGCATGGGTATGGCTGCAACAGAGCTTGGGCAAAATGCTCCAGAGAGAGGGAAGACATGCCTGGTGGAGGCTTCTCAAGGCTTTCCCTCAAACAGCTACTTTCAAGGCTGCACAGCAACACCACAGCTGATCTGTCCTTGAGATCAGGTAGGCAAACCTTGGGGGTGGGATGAATGTGCACACAGTGTCCTGGCATGTTGTAAGTCAAGTAATAGTAAAGTATTTCCTTTCTTTTGATGCAGATTGTGTACCCAGAGCAAAGTGGTCAAGTGGTATTAGCCTAGGTGCTTTGTCAGCTCAGCGTCAACAGGTCTTGCACTGGATGAAAATGGTCAACTAGTATCTAGAGGATGCCAAGGTGAAACAGGAGGAAAAGGAAGACTCCTCCTTGCAGTCAGACTTATATAAAGATAAATTAGTGTTGTGGAGAGTCAAGCATTTGTGTATTCCTACCTCATCATGCACAAGATGGTGTATGCAGAACACCACATTATCAGAAGCACTCAACATGCTCCCTGTCATCCTTTCTCTGAAGTTAACGAATGCAAACAATGGAAGCAGAGGCAACCTTAACCATTTACAAATCCAGGTAGTAGCTCCCCCGAAACAGTATGCTGGAGTCACTTTGCAACAGATGTGACTCTCCCTTTCACTGGGAGACACATAATAAAGATTATATTTTTTTGAAAAGCATAGTTAATAAAGGAATAGAACTGATTGCTGCAAAAGAAACAGGGAGAAGCTAATTCTGGTCCCACTGATGTCATCAGGGCTGGGATTTCCCAGATTTGCTATCCCCAGTTTCCTAAGGGTGTCTACTACTTTATGCTATTTCCTCTTCCTGCTGGGCATAAGGGACCAAATACTGCAAAGATATTCCATCACAATTGTTAATTATACATTTTTAGCTCAGAATCCAATTTTGACATTTTCTAGAATTTTACGTATAATTAATTGGAAAGATATCAAAGCAGAACATCATAAAAATGTGAAGGCTAGTATTTTTTAATGAATAGGGAGGAGGAGGGATGACAAAATTTATCATTCTATTTCAATTGATTCAGGAAATGCACAGAGGGTGAAAAATTAAAACTAAGGTGTTGAAGAAAGAAAAGGGAGGACTGAAGGGAAGGAAAGCAGACTCACACCAAAAACATGTTTCCTCTCTATGTTTAATATCCTATAGTAACACTTTCTACACGTATCATGATAGCTAGTTTTGCTTTTTTTCAAACATTTTTCTTATTTATGATTGCCAGTATGTGTTACCTCCTATGAAAGAAAACACATACTCAAAAAATGATAAAAAGCCAGGCAACTTTTCTGTCTTCCACAATAAATGTCTGCATACGTACGTGCGGGTGTGCACATACGGACTGTGTAAGCACACACATAGACAGGAATGGTTGTCTCACCAGTTTTCTTGGGACTGAATGGTCCTGGTCCAGGATCTGAGCTGTTCTTTTCCATTATGTGGTGCATCAGAAATTATCTCCTAGCTGCTGCCAAACTCCTCCAACTGAAAAATTACTTTTACATATGCTACTGTTGCTTCAAATGTGCAGTCAATTCCTTCTTCTGTGGTCCCATAAATCCAGGACCTGGATTATTTTCTGGGTTTTTTTTTTTGTTTGTTTGTTTGGGTTTTTTTGTTTGTTTGCTTGATTAGTTGTTTTTTTTTAGCACAAACCTTCTGAGACCACAACACACATTCAATCCCTATGTGTGGGTGTACTTCAGTTATAGCATCATAAAAGCATAAAGGGAACTACATTTTCTTTTGCGCCTGGATTTTTAGGTCAGTGGGGCGTTGCAAAGAGGTCACCCTAGAAGCAGAGGTACAAACGTTTGAACACTGTTACTGTGTGGGCTGCTTAGAATACTTGATGTTGTAAATTATTTTTATTGATTGTGTCTTCTTGCCCAATAGGAAGGCATCAAAAGGAACACGCAGTAAGGAACAAAGATATAGGTCTCATGTGAATGTGTAACTCAAAAGGTTTTCTCCATCTTTCTGTCCCTCCTCTATGCCCACAGAAGTTCTTGGATGGCTCCTGTTGTGTTGAGTGCTGAGCTGGCACAGAAGGGCCCTTACTCCTATGGGTGCCCATATCTCCAGTGGGTAATGCAATTAGTTCTTGCAGTGATCATGGAAGGAGCGATACTTGCCAGTGGACATAGCTGAGGTCCCACTTTCCACGTCAGAACTGTGGTGTGCTTGTTCTGCAGAGAGGATGATGGTGCAAAGGACGAGGACGTACTATGAGTGCAGATAAAATACCTCATGAATTCTGTACCTTCTGGGAAAAGGGTGATATGGTACTCATATGAACTAAAAAAGGAAAATTTTCCTCCCTTGAAGAAGGAAAAAAATACTTCCCTTCAAAATAACGTAGTGAGTTGATTCTTCATCAAAGGAGAATCTTCCATCTCTGTAATTATATACAGATGTCCTCTTGAATTTTCAATATTGGCACTACTTATGCCCCTGCCACAAACTCCTGCTTGCAGTCTGTGCTGTCATACACAGCAGATACAGCAAAACCATATGCCAGTTAAACATGTTTTATTGTTTCTTTTCCTCCTGTCAGCTTTTAGACCTCTGGAGTGGTCTGGAAAAGAGTGGTCTCCTCTTTCAGGCATTAACCACTGCTCTTACATGTAAAAGAAGGAAGAAACTTGAGGTTAGAGAAGTAGCTGAGGATTAAGTGATTATTTTATCTAACAATAAATCAAGTTTACAAACAGATAAACCTGTTCAAACTGCTCTGTCTGCTCCATGTGTTATGCTGTAGTTGCTGGTTAGTCCATGTCAGAGGCTGTAGGTGTTGTAAGAGGAGTTTATATTTGAAAATGAGCAAGCTAGCATGCACTGGATCATCAAAGGAATGGTAGTGAGTTCTGCATATCTTTTCTCTTTCGTCACAATCTCTGCCAAACTGTTTCTCCTAGAAAAGCTATGGGCTCAGCATTTTGGCTTGAGGTTGGAATCTTGGTATGTTTCAGTCCTGGTCCAAGAGTGGCACACTGCCCCTCACAGAGTTCCTGTAAGGTTTCAGTGTATGGCTCCTGAGTATCAACAATCAGTACTGAAATATGCAAGTGGAATACATGAATAAGACAACTTCAAAAACATAAGGAGCTTGAAAGAGGTTCTTTGAATATGTGTTAAGGCCAGGAAGTGACAGCTCCCATTAAATTAGAGGTTAAACCTTTTGTAATTCATATTCATAGTGTTAAAGCCAGGGAGACCATTAACTCATCCAGCCAGACCTATGTAGTAAAGCCCAAGGAATGCCACGCAGTTACTATTACACTGAGTCCAACAGCACATTTTGTGGGCTTAAGCCTACCTCTGGAACAGTATCCTGACTTACCTGGTCACATCTAGAAGATGGAGAACCTGCCCTTTTCATAATTAGTCCATGTGGTGATTAATCTTCTATAGTGTTTAATACACATATCTTATTTCTAATTTTAGAATTAAGCTGCCTTAATTTAGCAGCTCTCAATCTTCATTCATTGGAAGGCAGTACATCCCCAAAATGCATATGGTTTTAGGAAGAGAAGATGACCATGGGCTCTGCAGAACCATCAGTAAATCACAATTTCCACTGAAAACTAGCAAGGTTTTTAATGAGTGACAAGGGATTTGTTGATTTATGTGACTGACCCTTCATCTAAAATCACAGCTGGTTCTGACCATTGGATTTTTCAAATCTAGGATTCAGAGTACTGCAAAAGAGATACTATTCACTTATTATTAGTACTATCATTTACTGTATGGGTTGGTACTGGGGGGAAGAGATCTTTGCTTTGGAAGACAGTAATGTAGACCAAAATTTTATGATTAAAAATTAATAACACTGAAAAATTGAAATAATACAGTCATTGGAAGTTGCTGATACACAGAAGGAAAAAAAAAAAAGAAAAATTACTGTATAATTCATTTCCTCTTTCTTGCAGTCAGGAGAAAGGAAGCTTTTCAGAAATCCTAAGATGTCCAGAAGGGTCATACAAAAGCAGAGCTGTACTTCTCTCAAAATTAAGTTCCTTCATTGAATCACTAGTCCTCATGATGAATTGTGAGAGAAGGATCCCTGTGTGTACATGGTCAGTAGATATAGTTACTTGAGGAAAGTTATGGAGCAAATACAGCATTACCAGCCACAGTTCCTTTGGTGCAGGAATTTGTGGTCCCACTAGGAAAAGCTCATGCACCATGTTCTTCCCACAGCAAACAACTGTTGCAATATGGTCCTGTCTTTTCGTTGTCTTACACCAGCCTTCAGGATTACAGCAGATGTGCGAGGCCTGAAGTATTTGCATATAATGTATAAGCAGGCAGAATACAGCAGGAAATAGATGGGATGTTTCTGCCTATACTCTTTTCTTTTAATCAGGTTTCCCACATTGTTTCTGAGGGATAAGATTTGATAACAAAACCGAAAGAGAGACTGCCTCTTCTGCATGTATTTTGTTTTTTTCTGTAGGTCATGAAGTGCAGATCATCACCCCACTCATCTCTGTTCCTCGCATACATGGCTCATATTGGGAACCAATCTTTCTATGCCTTGGTTGCTTAGCTATAAAACTGGGATAGTAACACTTATTGCACCTGCCTTCACTAGCTGATTGGCACAGCCTTCAAAGCAGGGGCCAGATGCACCCTCGCTTTCAATTGCAGCCCCCTGTTTTTACTGTATCCTGAATAAGACATCACCTGAAACATATCCCCAGCATAAAAAGGAAATACTCACAATTGTTTGGGGAAGATATTTGTTCTTTATAGTAAAATTGGACATAGGAGAAGAGAGTGGGATCATTTTATAATCTTGGAAAGCTGGCTTGCGTTAAAGTATGGTTTCCATCTGGGAGCTGGTACTGATATTTCTAACACAAGCACTTCCGTAGCAAGCTGCCGTTCACCTAAACAGCTGCGAGGGCTGCTATAAACCACCAGAGGTTGCTATTACCAAATTTAAAAAACCCAGCACCAAGCACACAGATCCACTATAGAACAAGTAGGTCTTCCTTCTTCCCATATACATTCATGTCTCCCTTCCAGTTTCTTGCCCCAGTCCTCCAATCCTCAAGCCAGGCCAATTTTGAAGGAAAAAAAGGAAGATGGGAAAAAGCAGGGATGTTGGGTCCCTTAACTTTTAGCACATATGAAGGGTAAAGTTTCCATTTCAGGCTGATGTCCTGCTGTGAATAGAATTGCCCATGTCTTTTATCTCTCTGCCTTCCTCACACAGACCCTGGTCATTCGTTATACTCTTGGCACAGTGACCACAGTCTCAGGCCCAGGGAAGTGGACCTGCCAGAGCAGTACTAAAGCAATCCCTTCCTCAGATTAAGGAATGTGGTGGGTTAGCCCTTGGCTG
>NW_010135614.1:0-12378 GCF_000699245.1 Pterocles gutturalis
TATGTCCTGGGCTGCATTAAAAAGGGGTGTCCAGCAGAGAGAGGGAGGTGACTCTCCCCCTCTACCCTGCTCTTGTGAGACCCCACCTGGAGTACTGTGTCCAGGCCTGGGGCCCCCAGAACACAAAAGATGTAAAGCTCTTGGAACAGGTCCAGAGGAGGGCCACAAAGACCATCAGAGGGCTGGAACACCTCTCCTATGAAGAAACGTTGAGGGAACCGGGCTTGTTCAGCTTGGAGAGGAGAAGGCTCCAGGCAGACCTCATTGAGGCCTTGCAGTACTTGAAGGGAGCTTATAAACAGGAGGGGGAGCAACAGTTTACATGGGTTGATATTGACAGGATGAGGGGGAATGGTTTTAAACCAAGAGAGGGGAGATTTAGGTTAGATATTAGGAGGAAATTTTTCACTCAAAGGGTAGTGAAGCATTGGAACAGGTTGTCCAGAGAAGTTGTTGATGCCCCATCCTTGGAGGCATTCAAGGCCAGGCTGGATGGGGCCCTGGGCAGCCTGCTCTAGTGGTTTTCAACCCTGCGCGCAGCAGGGGGGTTGAAACTAGACGATCTTTAAGGTCCTTTTCAACCCTGGCCATTCTATGATTCCATGATTAAAATACGTTAAGCCAAAGGGGCCAGCAAATACAACAAAATAAAATAGTTTTTGTTTTTTACCAAGTTTCAACCAGGTTTAAGGCTGGTTTAATTTGAGCTGAAATGAATTCTTTTGAAAAGTATAGATTTTTACAGTTTTTTTAATATAACTAGGGATTTGAAAGATGCATTGTACTCTAGTTCTATTCAAATTGAACAATTATGTATTCTGGGCTGGAAGATTTATTCCCTCTCCCTTACTGTTGTTTGATTTTTTTTCATTCACACTTAGCAGCAACTGGAAAGTCTCTCTCTCCTAAAATGTAGTATAAAACCTATAAAAAGCGATGATTTGGGCATTTCAGGAAAGCTCATGGGACACAGCACTGCTGAATTGTCTGTTTGACTTCCATGATGGAGAAAAGTCTCAGGGGACAGCAAGAAAAGAGATTGATGTCAAGTAAACTAAGTTTCTGCTTTATGGAAATTTATAATTTTGTTTAATTTCTATTTTGTAACTTTGATTCCAATTTTGTAATCTATAATGTGGCAATTTTCTTTCTATGCATATACGTATATATGTGTGTGTTTGGTTTCATTTTAAGAGAAACTAGCTGCTCAAGGTTATCTGAGAGAAATGTGACAGGCATGAGGTACTCTCTCTCACACAAAAAATACAGAAGAATAGCTGAAAGAAACCTTAGATCATCCTGCATCCTTGATTTGATTTGGGAGTATGGGGATTGGAATGAATTTCCCCTATGCTACAATGGTCAACACAGGGATTATTATCATCATATAATAAGACACATGGAAAAGTTTCTCCAGCAAACATGGATTTAAAACACCTTTACAAGAAGAAAGGAGTAGAAAGAGATCTCAAAACATTAGTTACAAGGTTCCTTTGACTAGAAACAAACATCCAAAATAGAAAAATTTGCATATGATGAGTTAGTGATTCTGAGATCCCTTTATGGTCAATGGAGAGAAAAAGGAAGTCTTAAGGCATGATACTTCTTCAAATAGCTGTCCAGAAAATGTTGTATGATTCTTTTATTGACCATAAAGGTGGGTGACACATGCTTATCTCTATACTAATAACATCTAACACTAAATGTGGTGAATGCTAGTTAGACCAAACAGTTGTAACATCACCTTTCTCAAAACTGTTGTGCTATTTTGATACCTAAAGCAATAGCAAAAGCAAATAAATTATAATACAAGCCTCATACCTAAAATAATGCAGCTGAAACTCTTTTTGAATAACATACAATACTGTAATTACGTTAGACAATTTGACTCTTTAAGGACATTTCTTTACTAAGTAATATGAAGTCTCTGCCAAAGCAGTAATAGCCTTTAATCTCCATAATTTCATAGTAGTCTGCATATTTTTTCCTTTGGCTTATAGAATAGTTTTGTTTTTTTTTTTTTTTCTTCTAAACCCATTGGTAAACCTCTGAAAAGGTACTAAGTGCTTGATTACTAACCATTGTGCCTGATTACTAACCATTGTGCCTGATTCAGTTGTATTTTACATACAGAAGCTCTAAACACTGTATTCAGTATTATTACTTTATTAGAGGCTCTTAAGATACCTTTCTACTGACAGCTAAATGAGATTGCTGCTAACAAGTAACTACTCACTTGTGGCCTGGAAGGAGTCTTTCACAAATGCAGCATGAAATGAGGTGTTGGCAATTTTTTGTTATGTGCTTAAAGAAAATTCATATGCCTTGAAAAAGGCAGAAAAACATGAGTTAAATGGATAGAGTTGTGCTTTTTAACTGTTTTAGCCTGCTCCTTACCTGAATCAATTAAGAATTCTCTGTGCCTTGCCACAGTATGAGGCTGCTACAGCATGAATACTTTATGCTTCACTTGTTCTTCTGTAATACCTTCCAGGAAGAAAAATGCATGTTTCTTTACATTTTCTTCCTTCCTCTCCGCCATAAGCAACACAAGTATGCATACCCTAAAAAGCTTAACATTTTCTGTATAATAATTGGACTACCAGTCCTCATTATTTTCTTATTTTATTTGTGATTTTACTTGATTTGTTACTCTTGCTTTTGAGAAAGTTGTCTCTGTCACTGCCTAAATTTAACTTTGACTACACATAGACCACCACACTTGCAGACTTTTAAATGATGTCCAAGTGTTTGTAGCACCCAATGAAAGATACTTCTATTATTGCACATTGAGCCTGCAGGTAGAGAGGTTCTTTCCTAAAATAACTAAGGTCATAGCTGTACTTAGGTGAGTTTTCTAGTAAAGCCTATGTTAATTAATTATTTCATTAGAAATGTTTAACAATTTTTACAGTTGTCAGAGTACCTGGATTTGTATATGATTGTATTCAGGAAAAAATAAAATAAAATACTAAAATAAACCCCCCCACAAAACCTAGATTTGCCCGGGCCAAACAGAGAAGCAAGATGTTTCAGAAGTATTGGCTAGTCAAAAAGGATTTTGTCTTTGGGATCTAAGTGGTGGTAAAAACACCCAAGCTGGCAGTCCTGCTGTTACAAAGAGCAAAAAATAAAAAAATCCTGTCTGTCATATAATTAGATTTCCATTCGTTCCTCCTCAAGTTAGCAGTCATTGACAGCAGTAGATTGCCTACTGCCAGAGCCAAGATTATGAAACATGTTTACTTCATAAAATTTCTATAGCAATGGTCAAAAAAAAAAAAAAAATTATTTTGCTGTGTGTTTTTTTAAACTTTTAGTCCATTAATCTTTGGTGATTTTTTTTAGGAATGGTAAGGGAATGTTAATGTTGCTTAAATATTTATAGTGACAATTTAAATATAACTGCTTTCCTAAGCTCTAGAGCTGCCAGAGCTGATCATCAGATCTACTTTCCATACCCTCTCTTACTTTTTGCAAAAACAGAAGAAAAATTTATTTTTTCCTTAGCAAGAAGAATTTTCTAGTCATTGAGCAAAATCCAGTACAAAAAAGGAAGTATTTATAATTGTGATCAACAGTGAATATACAGTATTTGCTATTGGTGATTCACAATCACACATTAATGACCTGTCTACAGTATAGGTAGAAAAAAAATTAACTTCGGTACCAACCAGTTTATTATTAAGTGGGTTAAGTAAACTTTAAACTGAAATAAAATTATTTTTCATAACTTAGTACTATGTTCAAGATTTTCAAGAGTATACTTTTATGAAAGTCAAATATGGTGTTATTAAGTAATTCTTTATTATAATAAGATTGTCTTATAATAAGTGTCACCTTAATTAAAATTGCTAGCAAAAAGTCATTCAATAAACAACACAAAAATAAACTTGGATATAGTAAAAAGTAATAGAAGAATGCTATAAAAAATAGATCAAAAGAGGTTTTGGTCTTCTCACAATAGATGTACTACATGCAAAGTACCGCAATGTAGCAAACTGTTAAGTCCGTGTTTAGACTTTAAGGATGTTACTAGACCTCTTGAGTTCTCTAATGCAAACCATATAGACCTCTTCTATGCTTAAAAATTAAGTGCATGCCTACATCCTTTGTTGGCTTTAAATATACTCTGCAATGTAATACTACAACGTAGGAAAACCTTCTATAGGATAGTGAAAATACTTGATGCTAAATTATATTGTGAGAAACATTAAAAAATATTGCAGTCTACACTGAAAAAAAAAACACAAACCAAAACAGAAGTCATTTAAACTTTTTTTTTTTTTTTACAAACACCACCTAAATTATTGGATGCACATTTAGACCCGAAATCCCTGCTGCAGTGTTTCATAATCAAATATCTTTTATCTAATGATATTTCTTACATAAGTAAGTCTAACACGTAAACAAGTACTGCAAAACTTGGCTGCACTATTCCATCTTTTCTTTATTTTCTTTTTGAGGAATAAGATATTATTTGTGTAGCTTTCAACCGAAATATTCTTCTGAAAACCAGTGTAGCTTTGTCTTTCCAAAGTTTTTGAATATCTTACATTTTAGCTCAAATGTATATATTATATCTTTCTAAAAAGTAACTTTAAACAACTGAAACAATATTACTGTAGGGGTTAAAAGGACAAATAAGAAATACATCAACAGAAAAAAAAAGGTGAGACTGTTTTTTGGTTTTTTTTTTTTTTTTTTAACAGAGGGCGGGAAAGAGAAAATAGGGTCATAAAAGAAAATAAGTGAACATAAAATTTTACAATAGCAGTCCTCAGAGAACAAATTAGTAGGCCAAAACTATAGGAAGTATAAACGACATATAAACTCTTTCTACTAAAACATCTTGGGTATACATGTCTTTTAGTTTCTTCATGTAAAATGCTGTTTAAACACAAAGGATGTATTTATGTAAAAATTTTAAGCAAATTCAGGCTTTAGAACAAGCAGAAGCATACCTAAAAGATTAAGCAAGGAATTGTGTATAAATCTTATTATTCAGGATGGAACCTTATTCTCAATGACATTTTTTATATCTTAGATTTAGTTGTCTGTATTCCTGTAAATGATTTTCTACAACATAGCAGGTTAATTTTTACATACTTGTGACTAGACTCTAGAAAATTATAGGTTTAGATTTTCAAAGTGTTCCTATTTATCATAAATTTGCTAGCCTTCTGATTTTCTTGTACCCTGCCTAAAGTTAAAAAAAAAAAAAAAATGAAATCAATTTAAAAATTACGTTTGTGAATCTTCCTTACCTTAGGAACATACCTAATCAAAATAAAACCAAGTCCAAACAATACCTCCTTCTAAAGCAGTTATCAGCATTTAGTGATTCTAGAAGCTCTCCTGAAGGCTGCATGGAATAACAGTCCCTTTGCAACAGATTCAGGTGCACCAAGTATCTTCTTAAATTAATAGCAGCCCATGCACAATATTTTTAGTGACTCTTATGTTTGCAGGTGTATATATATTGGTATAAACACAGAGGCAATATCCTACATATTTAGAACAAAAAATAGTTTAGGTTATAGTTATTAAAAGAGGGTATAGGCTACTATATAACAGTGCATGTATTGGGTTATTATATATCAAAGCATAAACATGTATAAATACAAATATATATATGCATGAATACTTGTACTATATATGCATACATTAATACATATGTGTGTATAGATCTAGATATAGCTATATCAGATTTCAGTGGAAAAACAACAAGTAACCAAACGGATAATGGAATTTTCTGCTGTAATAGAATAGTCAGCATGACTCAGTCTGCATCTCTATTATGGATCAATGTGTTAAATGAATCTTGCTGCCTGAATTTTTGCTGCTGCCAGCTATCTTTAAGTGGTGATTTATTTAGTCAGTTTTGGCATAACTTTGGAATAGCATGAGACTTGGAAATAGGATGCAGATATCACATCACCCTAAATGCCCCTCCCCCCCCCCCCAAAAAAAAAAAAAAAAAAAAGCGCATTCTGGAGATCTTCAGTTATTTAGCCATGAAAGCAAAGAATGACTTAGTTTTTCCACCACAAATTACAGTTTCAATAAATTGTCTTTTATTGGATATTAAAAACCTGGAGTGAAATCATATGCTGATAAATCCAGTTTCATCTTCAGAGTGGTTCTGGTCAGTCCCAGTCTGGAGACCCTGGAGCTGTCTCTCAGCACTTCTTGGGGGTCTGCAGGGGCTGGGGGATCTGCAGGGGCTGGAGGATCTGCAGAGAGCGGGAGCTGAGGGGAACCCTGGGGTCTGGCAGGGAAGGGTCTGGAAGCCACGGCCTGTCCCCTCCGGCCAGGAGCAGGGCAGCTGGAGGGGACACCAAGGCAACCCCAGCTCCAGCCATTGGGCACCTTCATAGGGATTGGGACAGGGCAAGGACAGGCTGGGATGTGGGCCTGCGGGTGGGCCCAGCTAGGTGCTGTCCATGGCTGGGCTGGGCAGGGCTGTGGGGAGATGGAGATCGACCCTGCTGTGGCATTGCTGGGGCAGGGACTGATGCCCCAGGGGCTGACATGGGGTCCCAGGCCATGGGCAGGGTGGGGGGAGCCCTGAGGACAGTGTACAGGGTCAGTGAGGGCTGGTGATGCCCTCAGCGCCCCGACAATATTCAAGATTCTTGTTCTTCTTCTGACTGTGCAGCACAGAGGCTTTTAGAGGGTTACTAATGCTTGCACCCTGAATACCTTTGACAGACACTTATCTAGGGGAGGATCTGTCTCCACGTTCCTTCAGATGTTCCATTTTACATGTTTCTGTATTACATTACCCATTTGAACCCTGGCAACAGAAAGGACAAAATTTGTTGTTTAAAAGTGACTTGTCATGCTTAAATCCTTGTGCCATCGCAACATAAGCACTGTCCTTTCAGGTTCTCACTCTATTAATCATCAAGGGAGCTACTCCCTTGAAATTATCAATGAGAGACTTCTGCCTCTAACAACCTTATTACTTAATATACTGCTTGACGACAATCAATTGTGAAGTTTGGAAACCAACTACATAATACACATGTGCACCTCATAATGAAACATTCTCACATCTTCTACAACCAACTATATTTTCAGTATGACCATAAGAATCACCATGGACTGTGAAATTCTGCAGCTTGTTCAGTCTGACAAGAAGAAAGGCTGCAATAGCCAGGCTCATCTCAGCTTTTGCATGGGATACCTTGTTTATCAGACAGAAAGACTTCATTCACACCTCAGGATCCTCCAAAGTTTATAACTCAGGCCATGAACGATAAATAAACAAAATGAGAAGTAAAAACTGATTAACATCTCTGAATGTGAAACACAGCCCTTTCTGTTACCCCTGTCAAATACATAGAGGTGATCAGTGAACAGGTAAGAAGGTAAAGTCCCGTGAGGTTCCTTGAGAGAAGAGGGCATTCCTTTCCTTGAATAATCAACAATGATGTGAGACAGGGGGATTTAAAGTTAACAAGGGATCAAAGAATAACTAATTGAGAATAGCTGCTCGGGCAATATATGATTAACATTTGCCGTGCTTGCGAAGACAGGATGAGAGGATCAAAGCTGTGATGATAGGGGAGGAACTGCTAACCCAAACAAGAGGAGAGCATACAACACCTGCAAGGCCGCAGAGATAAAGAAGACTGCTTGGGCCTCTAAACAAGCTGGGAACTGTCCTGGTTCTTTGGACTGAGACCAAGAGACCAGGGCGCAGAAGGACTCTTTAGCTAATTATAATACAAAGCGGGGCTAGGCGGGGCTAGGTAATTAATATGAATGAATGGATTACAAAACTTAATGCATATGCAACATTTTGGGGAATAAACGGATAGGTTTTGTGAAAAGACACGCATGTCTTTGGTGGAGCTATCCCTCATGCGCCTCAGCGCTGAATAAATTATATACCTACTTTACAACTTTCACGAGTTGTGGAGTTTTTCCGCTTCAGATGGAAATCAACAAAAAACAAATACACCCTTAGTTTACAGACAGACAGTGATTCACAGGCAAGAAAGTAGCCCTTCATAGGTTAGTCATTTAACATGCAATTCATAAGAATACAGAAAATTTAGTACATATCCCGTCCAGATTTTGTCAAATACCTGTAGAAGCTAACAATTTGAATACTATCTGTTTGCTTTCAGATATAATAACCCATAACGTATCTAACAGCAAGAACTGGTATAATCTATTAAGAGAAGCTATCCGACATTGAAAGTAAATCTCCTGATCAAGACATTAAAAATATTGTGAGAGAAGTACGCAAGCTTTTCTTTGTCTTTCCCCTTAGGAATTCATCAGAATTCAAAATGTGTCTAAATTCTGATCATACAACTACAGGCACATGTCAATAAGATCACTTTCTCTCATTTTACTTTTTATTGTACATATGAATATGACAATGAGATAAAAACTGACAAATAGCTTTCCATGGTGTCCACAAATCAACAAGTCAAATCAACCCTTTGAAAAGAACACCTTTGTTAAGGTTATTGTAATATGCCATTGCATTATGTTATTTCTGGGGTTTGGGTTTTGGTGGGCTTTTTTGTTTTGTTTTGGTTTGGTTTTTATATTTATCTGACATTTCCAAGGGAAAATATCTTTCACTCATACCCAAACTAACATTGTGTCCTCATTTTTTGGAAATCAGAGAACCTTTCTTAAGAAACTTCACATTCTGCTTTAATTACTTTTGCTTCATAGAGGTATTTATCTCAGATTATTAAGAGCAACTAGTATGCATCAGAATACCTTTTTTACCTTGCATCTACTGTCATCTGCTAGCAAGGCCGAAAGTGCTAGTATGGCCTTATATAGCTGGTTTCTGGCCTTGCATTAATATTTTCTGTAGGCATTATTTTTGTGTCTCTGCCGTTATTTGAGTCCAACTATCCCTCAAATAGAGAAGAAAAAAAAAAAGAAAAAAAAAAAAGAAAAAAAAAAAGAAGGGCATTTTACTTCAGGTATACCAACATGCTAAAAAGACCTACACAGCAAAACAACATGTAATTTACCAAGACCTAACAGCCTGTATAGTGAAACAGAAGTAGTAAGACTACTTGAATGACTTACCTCAGTGAATCTTGACAGTGAATATTGCTAAAAATAATTTTTAAGGTGAATTCAAGCTGTATCTTGAAGATTCAGCTGATGTAAAGCTGGGGAAACTCTTTATAATATATATTTTAAATATTATCTTTCGATTGAAAACTGACTAATAGACGTAATCATTTATCACACATTCTAAACGGTACCTTGTAAAGGATACTTTACAGACACCAGCATTGAAATGAAGAGTAACTGAATGAAAATCTGCCCATGAGTGCAAGTGCATCAAATGTAAATATGTTCTTTTCAGTAGAGTAGAGACATATTACTTGCTATGACAGCAATATGTAATACTCAAGTTAGAGACATTTATTATCAAATGTAGAAACTTCTAGTACCACCTACTGGCAGAACTGCAAAACTGAAAAATATTTTCTGTTTTTAATATTCCGTAACACCACAATAGCAAACAAATTATTGCAACTCTAATCTCATCTTTGATTGCAAACAATATGCAGTTAGGTATAGGAGATGAATTTGAGTACTTAGGGTATTTTTTTGAATGAACTGAGCTACTACCTGATTAGTAACAAATGAAAGAAGGAAAAGGAAAAAAAAAGAAAAAAGAAAAAAGAACTCATAATTGGAGTTAAGTTACTTAACGGTATAATTTAGAAAGCAGTATAGAAACTCATGTCACATTTCTAGTTATATAGACTTACTTTCTTGGCTGGGCTGATGTTGGAACTCTATACTCCTCTATTCAAGAAGTTCTGTTGATGCTTTGCAGTAACATTTGAATGGCAGACAGTTTATCCTTTAGTGCTTTAAGAGCCACTGGAAAATGTCAAGATAAATGAATAGTAGTTTGATCTGGATATGAGGACTTCCTTCCTTCCTTCCTTCCTTCCTTCTTCCTTCTTTCCTCCCTCCCTTCCTCCCTCCCTCCCTCCCTCCCTCCCTCCCAGCCTTCTTTTTCTCTTCCTCTCTTCCTCTCTTTCTTTCCTCTGCCAAGCATCTGAAACCTAGTTCTCCCCAGCCTTTTCTAGGACAATTTGCCAGTACAATTTTTTTAGAATTTCTTGCATGCAGTACTACTCTACACTGATTTAAATAACTATGCAAAACAAAAAGCACTTGTTCTTTATCTCATTAGGTAACATGTTCTGTTGATGCCCTCAAATTTTTTTGCAACAAGCGTATATGTCAATTTTATATTCAAGCCAGACAACTTGAGAAGAACCTCTAATTATTCTTACACAAAGTATGCAACTAGAAAAAAAAAGTTTAATTTCCATTATTATGTTGAGGGCAGGAAACAGAATTTTGAATAAACAGGTATCTACCTTTTCCACAGCTGAGTGTATTAGTTGTGGCTGACTAGAAGCCAGGCTAGAAGTACCCTCAATCTTAATTGTTTGAACTATTTAAACCCTTCTCAAATCTGGTTTAACTGTCTCCCACTTCTCCTTATGTATGTTTGTCTCCAGTCAGAGCATCACCTCTGTACTCGGATTTTGCTTACAACTGCACAACCTAACACACCAACAGAACCTATGAACAAAAATGCTGAAAGACTACTATTGGTCTGCCTCAGTGTAAGCCACTTCCAAGCTGAAAAACAGTTTGTATCATGGGAAACATTTACACTGCTCTTCCAATTTACCTACCATTTTATGACTCTTTCACCTTAGTCATTGATCTCTGATATGGAACCTTGTTAAGTGCTTTTGACAATCTAAATATACTACCATCTACTGAATTTTCCTTATCTATTTTGATGGTAGTATCTTCAAAGAACTCCAGCAGGTTAGTTAAGCATGACCTCTCTTGCCTAAATTCGTGTTGGCTATCCTTAATCAAACTATGTGTGTTTACTTTACTTTGGACATTTCATATGACAGTTTCTCTATTTTCTCCCAGCAAATTATAAACTCACTGTTTTCCCTCACGACCATTTAAAGGAATATAATGAAGTTATCTTTGATGCTTTTCAATCCTTTGGAATCTCTCCGGATTGGTGTGAACTTTAAAAATGTCAGAGAAGAATTAAGTGATTTCCTCACTTGGTTCCCTTAACATTTTTTTGCTGATCAGAAAAGATGAAAACATTTTAAGGGCTTTAATAAACATGCCAACTGAATGTATTTCCAGTTGTGTGTCAAACTGGAAAAAAAACAGTTTATCTCATACAACTGTTTTTTTCTCTCATCTGTCTGTGAAGAGTAAGATTGCATAGATAACTGTTAAGAACAAAACAAAACAAAACAAATACAAACAAGGAAAAAAACCCCCACAAACCAGAACAAACCAACCACCAAAGATGAAATGTCATAAGTAATCTGAATGATACTTTCTTCAAGCTAAAAAAACCTCCAGACATAAAAAGAGACATATCAACCCTTCATTTCTCTTTCAGCAGTAAAAAAAAAAAAAAAAGCCCAAACAGGGTCTTGAATTTGAGTGAGGAACAAAAGCACGTAAAAGGTGATGAGAAGGAGCAGATGTGCATACATATACAAAAAAAAAAAAAAAAAAAAGAATTTTTTTTATTCCTTTCAATTCTTTTTAGCAGATATTTTCTGGTAGATTCAGTAGATATTTTCTATAAAATAAAGTCTATTGGAAAATTAATTACATTTTTCTTCCTATATACTGTAAATATTCAAGGGTATTATGTTTTGTATTTTGTTCTTTAGTTTGGGAGTGTTTACAATTTGTGTATTTCAGAGCTTTACTACTATGGCCCATAAGTCCCAGAATGAGAATTCTTCAGGGAGACCAAGTTAATAAGTGACTGCCATTTGTTAAATATATATTTTAAACATTACCATAAACAAATTCTAAAAGTGTGTATTTTACTGGATTATCACTCAACATAGTATTTTGTTTGCTTTTTTGAACTTCAAATGCTGGAATTGTGCACGTGTCCCTTTATCATATAAGAAAACAACTAAAGTAGATATCACATACCTAAAAAAAATCCTATTTTCCCACCACCAGTATTAAACCTTTGATTATTATTGTTATCATTTTGTCATTATTTTTATTAAAATATTTGACAAAAAAAATATTGACTGCAAATATTAGTGTCAGATGTGGTTTCGCACAATCTCACTGCTAAAAAGGATATTAAGTAGACACAAGGAATGTGACAAAGATACACAGATTAGGCATAACCATAATCTTTGTGTACTCTAGACAAAAAGGTTGTTAAATTGGTAGCAAACACCAAGGTCTGTTCTAGGCTTACTTCATGCTATTTCCACAAGGTTCTATTTCACAGAGGTGTAATACCCAACAGCTTCCCAATATTACCTCTGTGTTTTC
>NW_010135614.1:12409-18081 GCF_000699245.1 Pterocles gutturalis
ACATTTTCTGAGCTCTTTGCTGCTGTCAAGCAGTCACAATGTTGACCACTATGTACTGAGTTCACCTGCTCATGGGTATAAATAGTGGTAAAATTCTCTTACTGTCCTATAGGAGCAAAAGGGAAATTTTATTCAGTTTCATCTTTAAAAGATAGAATTTAACAACTTTATGATTGTTTAGGGCTTAGAGGATAAACAGCCAGGGCACAGTCCCAATTTTTGTCTCTCTTTGTTCTGTGCTGTCTGCACAGAACATCTAGGGTTATTCTCCTAAGAGATCAGGCTGCAAGACTGGATAGCCTCAGGAAAAAAAAAAAAAAAAATGTAGGACTCACTTCTTTCTGTAGCTGCATTAGTTAAAATCAAGATCTGTGTTAACTCATTAAAATAAAATATAGTTAACCTATACACTATTTAATGTTCCTCAAAGAGGGGATTAGAAAACAAGTACAATATTCTCTAGAAGTTTCAAGTTCTGCTTAATAAAAACATAGCAGATGTCAACATGAGGTATCCTGTATACCCCTGTGTTATCATTTCGGTTCATTCCTAACAATGGAAAAGCATAGACTGCACTCATCAAGAAAAGAATTACTCAAATACTTTTCTTTTAAATCTTGATCTTCATAAAAAAGGGTATTTTAATTACTTGCAGGAATCTATTAGTAGTATGTGAAATCACCAGCTCCGCTAACCTTGAAAAAGGACAGAATGACTGAAATGCTGATTTTCTGTTCTAACGAATTCACGTAAGTAAACAAATTACCATTTTTATGAAGTTTACAAATTTAAATGATAATGGGCCAAATTCAGAACATACATATGAAAAATGAATCTTACTCAGTGGTGGACTAATTTCTGTCACTTCTATTTGTAGTTGACCATCCAGCATGAAATATGGTATGAAAATAAATTCCAATTTAATTAAAATTACCTATTGGTTACTGAATGTTGCTTTGGGTTAAGGTCAGTAAAGAATATACTACACTTGGAGAAATAATGAGCACATTCAGAATGCTTCTTGGAAGTGCGGACTGTTGCTGTAGAATGTTTTATTATTGACCTACAGATAAGAAGCACAAGACAGTCCTTCAAGATCCATAGGAAATATTGAGGACTAGAGCTGCAGGAAGGGAGAGTTAAAGGGCACTTCTCACTCCTCTTTTCTTTGGATGAATAGCAACTTCATAATTATCTTCTGATGATAAGAGGTTATGTGACTGAAGCAATTCTTATTCTCTCTGACAGTCTGTGTGGACAACTTCCCAGACCAGACCATGCCTGTGCTGCTCTTCAGCCTTTGAGCTAGAGTCAATTTATAGCCCGGCAACCCACAGGACCTATAGGTAAGTATTTACATCATTCTACACCCTTAGTTATAGACTGTCTTTTACTGACAGTGGAAACTAAAGACACACTCTAGTCCTCAGTGTTCTTCACTTGCACTTTAAGAAATGAGAAAAAACACCTGAAAAATGTTGAAGGGTTTTTGCTATTTTATTTACAGTCCAATACTTTTGCACAGTATTCCTATTTAAGGTACAGTACAATGAGAAAACTCTAGCATTGCATTTTAGATCTCTGGAGACAGGAATGGCAGAAAGGTGTTTCTGCACTTTCCTGGAGGAAGAGTAATTATGCCCTGCTTTTGTAACTCTAAATAAATAAACCACTTCAGAAAGAAAATAGTCAATAAGACATATTGACATATTGACTTATACAATATGACTGAGCTTATATAATAAATCTACATAAGAAGGGAGTCACAGTCTGTAATAAGAACCTAATGACAACTGAAAAGTTGAGTAGTCTATCCAGCTGTAATTGAAATGGGAATAGATTTCTCCCTCTCATTTATGGTCTTAAGTGACACTTCAGATCTTCTTCAGTACTATAGGCAATTGAAAACAAGAGAACTACCTGTGCAGTGAGATTACACTCCATAGAGGAAATAAGTCAGTTTATAGATGTTTGTTTGGGGACTTTTTTGTTTTGCTTTTTTTTTTCTTCTGGTATCTCCATTTATCACCGGTCTGATAATGAACAACTTCATGCTATGCCCTAAGAAACTCCTCCATGTAGTTATGTCTTCTTTTGAAGTGTCTCAGGCTTTTGATACAAGGACTCTTTGGGTAATACATAGAGACTTCAATATTCTCGCGAAGACGTTCACTAGTATTTGATGGGGGGAGAGAAAAGGGGAAGTAGAGAAATAGCTTTTAAAATGTGAAATTCTTTATAGTTAGAATATTCTACCTGTCTACAAACATGAATGTCATATTATGGATGAGAACATCAATTATTATCCTAAGACTTTTCACAAGAAGTTTCCTTTTTAATTAATTGTACCTCCTTGGGCTTTCCAACATTTCCATAATAGGCTGCCATACTTCTAAAAGGATAAGGATGTCAGATGACTTGTTTTGTTGGTTTTGTTTTTTTCCCAAAAAAATAAAAGTTGAGAATCTGTTAGGAGCTCAGTAGGAACTGGGAGATGCTTCCCTCACAGGTCACCAGCATCATGTCTCTTCAGGGGTTCCACTCCATTCTCTCATATCCTGATGGGATCACAACACAGCAAGAAACGGAAGTCACTGACTTGCATATACATGTGATAATTCCAATTAACTCTCTGCATACAAGAGTGAACCTGGGTCTGTATTCCAAGGGTTAGAAAACTCAGAAAAGGGATAGATCCAGTTATTGATCTCTGTGGGTTGTGTTTGTGTACTGGTTTTGGCTTGGATAAAGTTAATTTTTGTTATAGTAGCTCCTATGGTGCTGTTTTGGATCTGTGACTTGGTAATATACCAGTGCTTTTGCTATTGCTGAGCAGTGCTTGCACACCATCAAAGCCTTTTCTGTTTCTCACCCTGCCCTGCTAGCAAGTAGACTAAGGGTGCACAAGAAGCTGGGAGGGGACACAGCCAAGCCAGCTGACCCCAAATGACCAAAGGGATATCCCATACCATATCATGCTGTGTTCATCAATAAAGCCTGAAGAAGGGAGGAAGGGTGGACATGTGGAGTTATGCCATTTGTCTTCCCAAGTAACCGATACACATGATGGAGGCCTGCTTTCCTGGAAATGGCTGAACACCTGCCTGCTGATTTGAAGTAGTGAATGAATTCCTTGTTTTGTTTGCTTGCATGAGCAGCTTTTGCTTTGCCTATTAAACTCCCATTATCTCCACCCATGAGTTTTGTCACTTTTGCACTCCTGATTCAATTTCCCTTCCCACTGAGGGTGAATGAGCAAGTGTCTTATGTGGTGCTTAGCTGCCTCCTGGGGTTAAACCAAAACAGTTGTTATTTCATTTACTGGCAATCTATTTATTTATTTTTCACTAAATATTTTATGGGAATTCCCTACTTCTTAGGGTATATATTTAGTATAGGAGCAGGATCTATACCTGCATGAGTAATAACTCCTTTAATTTTCATGTGGAGGTCAAATGCATTAGCATTTCCAAACCTTTACAGAAACTCACATAAGGATGAAAGTTGGTTTATAGATCAGATTCAAACTTTGGTGAGAAAGGTAAAAGGCCATTCAACTCCATCAATATAAGGATGTCCTCTATATATGCAGGAACAGAGTACAACATTTCATGGAAGGTTAGGGTTAAAAAGGGAGACAGCTAGGAGGACTAATACCTCTGGGATTGGATAGCTGTTGAGAAGTGGATTTTTGTGACTATGACCTTTGTACCTAAATGTCTAAAGTGAGACTTGGATTTTGGATGTTAACTGGGTTTAAATATATCTATATGCCCATATGGCATCCAATTATAATAAATATTATATTAGAATATATGATAAATACAGAATCATAGAATCATAAAACTATTTGAGTTGGAAGGGACCTCTAAATATCATCTAGTTACAATCTCCTGCCCTGGACAGGAACACCTTCCAACAGAGCAGGTTGCTCAAAGCCCTGTCCAACCTTGCTCCCAGTGATGGAGCGTACACAACTTCTTTGAGCAACCTGGTCCAGTGTCTCACTGGCCTTGTCATAAAAAAAATTCTTCCTTACGTCAAATTTAAACCTACCCCATTTCAGTTTAAAAACCATAGCACCTTGTCCTATCACCACAGCCCTTGGTAAAAAGTCTCTGTCAATCTTTCCTATAGGCTGCCTTCGTATATTGAAAGGCCACAATAAAGTGTCTTCGGGGTGCTCTCTTCTCACGACTAAACAACCCCAACTTTCTTAGCTTTTCTTTGTAGGAGAGGTGTTCCAGCCCTCTGACTATCTTTGTGGCCCTCCTTTGGACCCACTCTAACAGGTCCATGTCTTTCCTGTGTTGAGGACCCCAGAGATGGACAAAGTACTCCAGGTGAGTTCTCACAGAGAACAGTGTAGAGGGAGAGCACCTCCCTCGATCTGCTGGCCACACTTCTTTTTATGCAGCTCAGGATACAATTGGCTTTCTGGGCTGCATGTGCACATTGCTAGATCATGTCCATTATTTCATCCATGAGAAAGTCCAAGTCTTTCTCTGAAGGGCTGCGCTCAATCCATTCATCCCTCAGTCTATAGTGATATTGACACAGGTTCAGGCCCTTGCACTTGACCTTGTTCACCTTCATGAGGTCCTCAAGCCTATCAAGATCCTTCTGGATATCATCCCTTCCTTCCAGCATATCAACTACACCACTCAGCTTGGTGTCATCTGCAAAATTCCTGATGGTGCACTCAATCCCACTATCTCTTATTAATGAAGATATTAAAAAAAATCTTAATCCCAGTATGGACCCTTGAAGGACACTACTCATTACTGGTTTCCATTCTGTTCCATTCCTTCTCCATCTAACAGTCTGTTCATCAAAACTGTATCTCTCCAATGCAGAGGTAAGAATGTTGTGGGGCACTGGTTCAAAGGCCTTACAGAAGTTCAGGCAGACAACATCCAAAGCTCCTCCCTTGTCTACTGATGCAGTCACTCCACCATAAAAGGCCACTAGATTAGTCAGGAATGATTTGCCTTTGGTGAAGCCATGATGTTTGTCTCTGATCACCACCCTGTCTTCCATATGATTTGACATATATTTTGACATGTGGTCCTGAGGAGGGCCACAAAGATGATCAGAGGGCTGGAGCACCTGCCTTACGAAGAGAGGTTGAAGGAACTGGGCTTGTTTAGCTTGGAGAAAAGAAGGCTCCAGGGACACCTCATTGTGGCCTTGCAGTACCTGGAGGGACCCTAAAAATAGGAGGGGGAGCAACTGTTTACATGGGTTGATAGTGACAGGATGAGGGGGAATGGTTTTAAACCAAGAGAGGGGAGATTTAGGTTAGATATTAGGAGGAAATTTTTCACTCAAAGGGTGGTGAAGCACTGGAACAGGTTGCCCAGAGAAGTTGTGGATGCCCCATCCTTGGAGGCATTCAAGGCCAAGCTGGATGGGGCCCTGGGCAGCCTGCTCTAGTGGTTGTCAACCCTGCACGCAGCAGGGGGGTTGAAACTAGATAATCTTTATGGTCCTTTTCAACCCAGGCCATTCTATGATTCCATAATTCTATGATTCCAGAAGGATCTGTTTCATGATCTTAATGGGCATGGGGGTGAGGCTCACTGGCCGGTAGTTCCCAGGATCCTCTAATTTACTCTTTTTAAAAATGGACATTATGTTTTCCTTTTTCTAGTCAGCTGTGTTATTCCAGT
>NW_010135615.1:0-5697 GCF_000699245.1 Pterocles gutturalis
TCCCCCAGGGCTGTGTTTGGGGGTTTGAAGGACGGGGCAGGTTGGAGCCGTTCCCCTCGGGTCGCGCACACGCGGCTCTGCAGGCGGGGGGTGGGGAAGGGAAACCCTCCCTCCTCCCTCCCTGCCGTAGGAGAGTGCAGATGGCTGGTGACAGTGGTGCTGCCTCTTCCTTTCCAAGGAAAGGGGCTGTTGCTTTTCACATGCCTGATTTTGGGAAAAAAAAACCAAAAAACAAAAAACAACCCTGTTTTTGCGTGTGTGGTCATTTAGAGTAAGGGTTTTTCCCATCCCTGTCGGGGTTGGGATTTTCTAGCCTGTTCATATTTGTGATCTGTTTGACAACACACTCGGTCTTCCCTTTTTCCTTATTTGCAATTAAAGCATAGCTTTTTTTTTTTAACATTAAAAAAAAAAAATCCTTGCACAGTTGTGTCCTTAACCAAATATAGTAATTTTATCCCGCAGTGGGAAATATAGTCTATGTATCGGTTTATTTTTAGAGCTCTCAAGGGAAATTTTTTTTAAAGTAGACAAGTTTGGAGGGGTATTAGCAACTGAGTGAGTGCTTCAGTGGAAGCAGCTTTCAAATGGTTCTAAAATGATAGTTTGGAATGGTTTTTGGCTTTTTTTTTGCCTTCAGTGTGAGGTTGCCTTAGGTGTAGTACCCTGTTGATGTCAGGTTATCAAAATTTGTAGAGTTTTGAGTACTCAAGCAAGATCTTAAAACAACAAACAAAAAAAAGCCTTTGTCTTAATTTCGTAGCAGTGCCTCTTGAAACAAAGGATTTTCTCTGTTAGAAAAGTATTTGTATATGTTTACAATACCTGTCCATAGAAATTGACCAGAATAACAAGAATTTGAATCTGAAACTGTATGAGCCTTATTCATACATTAAATGACATCTTGGCAGTAATTCGGTTTTAAATAATACATGAAAAAATGTTACGAAGAATAGTTACTAATTTATTGAAGAGAGTAAAAAGATTGAGTTTAGATTTGGGAAACATTCCATCTCCAGAGGATGAAAATATTTTCTAATTCTTTTTTTTCTTTGCTTTGTAATTTGGAATCTGTTTTACATTAACAGTAACTGTCTTTAATGCCTTTGTTATCCAGCCGTGTTTTAAGTTGTGTGGTTACAGGACAGGTTTTAAATTTTGAGGTTCTTTTAAAGGAGTGGTTAATCAGTAACATTCGAAGTAATTAAATAATAATATTAAAAGTATGGTAGTGATATAGTGAGCGCTAATTATCAGTGGTCACAGTGGAAGGGGTTCTATCAGCACATATTCTGCTGACCATGTTTGAGAAAGGTTTGTTTCCTGCCTGTGCTGTCTCTAGACCAGTGCAACATACTTGTCCTATACTGTTTTGACTGGTTAGATGAAGAAAGATGAGCTTATAGTCACAGTGCCCTGTGAGCAGAAGGGTTATTTGTGCATTCACCTGGATTTTGCAAGCAGTGGTGCTGTGGGATTCAGACCCGCATTGATTACAGTAATGTGCTCACATTTGTAAGGACTTGACATCCTCTCTGGTTTTTATCTTGAGCTTTTACCTAAACTTGTAAAGCATCGTTTGTGCAGGAAGAATACACGTCTTTATTGGTCAGGACTTGAATGTCTTCATATTTTTCATTGAAGAAGGCCTTGAATTGAGATGGCTGTGATGCTCCGTAGACAGTAAAGACTCTCTTGGTTCGTTCCTTTTGAAAGGAGGAGATGGGTATTTCTCTGTGCTCAGAAGCTCTTGTCCCAGAGATCTACAGAAACTTGGTGTGAATTGAGCAGAACAGTGAGAGCTGCTTGTAGGAGGAGACAATGTGAAGCTATCGATTAGATTTAGAAGAACAAAATGTCTGTGTACGCTCAACTTTGCCAATAAACTTTTTTTCACCGATTTGATTCCTTTAGTTTGAAACGTGATACTTAGTTATTAACTGTTGAAGTAATTTTGTTTTCTGTTTCTTACGTATTCATTAAAAGGATAAATAATTTTTTTCAAGTAAAAATGAATAAAATGTTTTTCAAGTAATGTCAAACACTTGTTTTCTTGCAGTTTTAGGTTTTTAAAGCTACGGTTTAGCACATAGTTTTGCCTCCCACTTGTTAGACTTATGTGTTAAGACATCAAGCAAAAGCGCACAAAAGGATTAATTTCATAAAACCCTTTGCATTTGGGACTTTAAATAAAATAATTTGTAATGTCATCTGTTGAACAGAATTATTTTGTCCTGCTTCCTGTTTGTAAAACCCCGAGTTAAGTCACATAAGGGAAAAAATACATTAAGTTCAAATTTTCCTCTGAAAATTGGAGCGCCTGTGTTTCATGATGAAAAAAGAATGCATCTCTCCTACCCATGGAGTGGATTCATAGCATCTGGAAAGTGAAACACCTCTTCCTTCCCCGCTCCTCGGAAACAGCTGTGTCTGTTTCGAGATTATGTATTGATAGGATGTTAAAGAGAGTTGGTAAATGTAAGTTCAAAGCTGGAGTTACTGTCTTTTGCTAGGAACATAGGGGAGTACTCCTGAATAGGAAATCTACAGGACCAAACTTACTCTCTTTTCCTGAGGATAGTTTCTGGCATAGAAAGGCCCAAGGGTACAACGTTCTCTATGTAAAGACAGGCACAGGGAGTTGGGGGTGATATTTTCAGGAATGCTTTGAATCTGACAGGGTGGAGCTGCCTTCATTTAGGGGAGTACACTGCAAGCATTCAAGTCATGCTGATAACCCCACCAAAAATATGACCAACATCTGCAGGATGTTTTGGAGTTTATTGAGACACAAAAATACTTTTATCAGTGTTACAGTTTTTGTAAAGATGTAGGATCTGCCTGAAATTATTCTGATTGTGTTAAGCAGTGGTTTGGAATTCCTAAAGTTGATATGAGGTATCACAGAAGAGAATAGATTAAGAGGTTATAAACCAAAACATAGTAACTTCTGTCAAATGGAGGTATGGTTACCCAAAGTTTGAAGGACATCTGGACTACCTAGCTCAAAAAAATTCTATTCATGGCTAGAAGCTCTTTGAGGAGGGGAGACACTTTTATATAAATAGTATGAAACTAATGCTGGAAGTTTGTTCTTTGAATTTAAGTACTTGCAGGTTTTTTGGAGCTGTTATCAATAAAGATTCTCCATCTAGTGGATGAAAATGATAAAACAACGGGATTACATCTGGGTCTGCATACTGCACTTGCTGGCTGGACAGTTCTTGTTTTGTATTTGCTGGTTTTCAGCCATATCTATAAATTGTGCCTATATCCTGAGTAATTATACCATGATGCGGAAAACTGACCTCTGCCTTAAGGCACCGAATCTGCAAACACTTAGGTATATCCAGTCCATGGATAGTCTCATGAAGTTCAGTGGGTTTGTATGTTTGTAAAATTAAATTCAGACTTTTTTTTACATGCCTAAGCACCTGAAAGTGTAGTTGTAATATGTGTTAACATATCCTTCCTAGCTCGCTTAGATAATTCTATCAAAGATGTGGCAGCGCGAGCGTTGGCACACGACAGCAACAAGAGTGTTTGTGCAAGAGAATTTCTGCTGGAGTTGCTGGTGTATGTGGCCACACACCCAGCGCTGTCATCCCTTGTGCCAGAACATGGGAAGCTGGTATGAGTACGCTGGAGAGAGGAGAGTGGTATTGCTGTTTGAGTTTGCTGTATGTTGCGTTAGGATTGTGGCCAATGTCAGGGTATTAAGAGTTACAAAAAGGCATCCCAGCAAAACGGTGGCTTGTACCAGGTGGAATAAAAACAAAAGGGGGGGGAATACTTCTAGAAACAAAACAACAAAACAATAATAATAATGTGAGCTTTTGTAGCAATATTAGAGAATTTCTGCCTCCCTGTAAGTTTTTGTACTCCAAAGAAATTTCAAGATCCTTCGTACTAGGAGCAGCTGTTTCCTTTTTTCTGTTGCTATCTGTGTTTTAAAAACGTGCACTGGAGTCCATCAGCATGGCATCCCTGTGAGGGATATTTATTTTATATATCTCTCTCTAGAATGTTATGGCTGGTGTCCGTGCTTTCACAGATAAGGAACATTTCTGTCATGTTTCGGGAGGATGGACTTTTTTTTTTTTCCCCTATCTTTGGCTGAACCAAAGATGCCTGTATATTATTACACTAATTACACTAATTTTTTTAATGGCTTAACTGAAATGCTTGTCTAGTTTTACCATGAAATTTACTTAAAACACAATATTTCTACTTGCCTTTTAAGGTGTATTGAAAAAAAGGAAGAAAGCTAAACAGATGCTAAGAACGACTAGAATCTTTTATAGTTTTTAGCAGTAATAAAGAAGTGCAAATTCTGGTCTTTTTTTTTTTTTTTCTTCCATCCTCCCCCTGAAGATCATTTTCAACTTCATATTCTGATAAACTGCAGCTTCAGAGAGTTGGAGCATAAGGGAGGCTGGTAGCTCTTGTATTGACAGTGCGTTTAACCCTGCATGCTGGTAAATTGTTGCTTTTTATTCTGTTACTCCTCATCTGTTGCAGTGCATTAACATTTGCACCGATGTGGCTTGTTGGGGAATTATTAATTAGCACAGGACGGCTCTGTTCCAGCTGTCAACTAAAGAGACTGTCTTAGAGAAAAGCCAGGCTTTGGGATTGTAAAAATATTGCAAATCACAGAGCAAGACTAACAGAGCATTGTCGGGTTCTGAACCTTGTCATGCCCACGAGTAGCTTCATGGATCAAACGATACAAACGTTTCCCCGTTCTTTCTGTGGGACTGGTCATAGAGATTGTTCTGTGAAACCTCGAGAGACTTGTCAGTGCAGGAGATCTGCTGCCAGGTTAGCCCAGGTTGTAACCTGGGCATGCCGGTTATTCTTCGTTCAGACTATCATGTGAAAAATTTTGGTTTGTACTTAGAGTGCCCTTTTGCTGCTTTTGCAGAACTGCTTCCAGAGTGTATGAACCTGAGTTGCACAAACCTGAATTCCTTTTCCTCCTGGAGGATTAATGCACATGTGTGCGTGGATGAAATACATTCTTATCACTACATGAGGGGCTTTTAGGTTGGGCAGAGTGAAGTGGTATCCTTTAGCCTTTTTCACACAATCAGAAGTAAATTTTGGTCATAGTGCAAGTTGAGATATAAGGGCAGGTTTTTTAATTTATCACTGAGAAATATCAGCCAGGGGAGTGATTAGCTGCTCAAATAAGTCAACTTCAATTAAACCCTCTAAGTAGACTGGAGCTTTGGAAAATGTTTTTTAAAATATAGTGTTTACCCTGGCTAATTAGTATGAGACTGAAGACTTATGATTTGTGCATGTTTTTCTATGTTAACAAGGTATTGGATGTTTTTGGTTGTACACTTTGGAATGATGCCCTGGGACTTTGTAAAGCCATCAGGTATTTCAGTAAGTAGGTTTGCTTACAAGGGACTGCTCCCAAGAATTATTCTGAATTAATGTTTTAAAATAGATTAATTAAATTCCATTAAACTGGTGTGTGGAAAAGCTAATCTGGAATTCAGGTGAATTTAATTAGTTGCTTACAAATATTAATTTACTTAATTAAACAAAGGCTATTTTAGTTCTGTGTTAAGTGTGTAAATTCTGAGTATTGGCAGAGATGTTTAGTGCACTTTAGTTGTCTCTGATTGGATTTTCTGACTGTTCCAGTACTAGAGCCACCTCCTAGCAAGTGGTTGCAGGAAT